>NW_004524677.1:1426811-1430536 GCF_000260255.1 Octodon degus
GGGAAGGCGCCAAAAGCTGGAAGAAGCAGGAAGGAGCGGACAAGGAGTATAAAACAAATAAGAATTTGGATGTGTTATGTACATATATCAAGTTCCCATGGTAAATAAATTCAATATGTATTGGAAACATACAAATAAAAAAGATAATATCAGCATACAGAAAAGCAATCAATTTTAAAATAAAAATAGAGAAAAATGAAACAATAAGCAATTGCATTCGCAAATCCATAAAGTTGATACTCTTCTAGGAAGACTGGCAAAAGAAAAAATCTCCCTTACTAATAAAGGAATAAACAAAGTTAAATTACTGCAGATTATGAAGACATTAAAAGAATACTAAAAGGTGTTTATGCATAGAATTTCAAGAACATAAATAAAATTACACAAGCTCTTAAAAATTCTTAACTCCCTAATCTTACCAAAGGGGAAATAAACCGAATGGCCCCATGATTCTTAAGAAAATGAATTAATAGTTTGAAACTTTTCAAAAAGGAAATCTCCAGGCCCTGATGGTTTCCCTGTGAAATGCTACCAAACATCAAATCAAAAAGCATTTGAATCATATCCTCTAACATACGATAAAAGAGAAGAAAATTTCCCAACTCATTTTTTGAGGCCAGCATTTCTCTGAAAAACTTAGGTAAAGATAACATAGGAGAAGAAAATAGGGGCTGGGGAGACATCTCAGCAGTCTGACTGCCTGCCTGGCCAGCACAAGGACCTGAGTTTGGTCCCTGGTACCACATGCCATGCCAGCCCAGGAAGCCTGGGCATGCTGTGTTGGCCCTAAACTGGGTGTGGTGACATATGCCTGTAATCCCAGCACTGGGAGGTTAAGAGAGGAGGATTACTACAAGTCTGAACTGCAAAGTGATACTCTATATCCAATAAATCAATAATAAAAAAGCAGATCAATATTTTCTGCACATATAAAAAAGAAATCTCACCATAGTATAAACAAATAAAATCCATCAATATGTAAAAAATGGATGATACCCCGTTAGGTTTCTTATGGCGGAGTGGCAGAGAAGTAGAAGTAAAAGGGGTGGGGAGGGTAAGCCTTTTATTAGCTCTAAAGTCACAGAAAGGATCAATTGCAGGGAGATGCTGGATCCTCTGACTCTGACCTGAGACAGGGAGGCTGAGATTTTGTGGACTTTTGATAGGGGCGGAGTTTGAGGGCCAGGTTCAGTGACACCTAAGGGGCTGATTGGAGACTCCCTCGTGTCCACGGGGAAAGTAAAAGGAAGTGGTATCCCGGGCTGGCACAGGGAAGAACGAGGAAGTGGTCATTGGGAAGGTGAGCTGTTGGTTTCGGCTCAGCCATGTTAGATGACCACCATAGTAATTCAGCAACTTATACTCAGGCCAGAATCTATCACCCCCAAAACCAGGTAAATTTATCTCAGAAGAGCAAACCTATTTCAATACTCTCGAAGCATTTTTGTAATACATTATATTATAGCCTAAAAATAATTAATTAATGAATAAAGAATATTTGCAGACATTCTTAGTTTATTCTTGACAAAACTGTCTACAAATTAGAAATAAGGTAGAACTTTTACAGTTTGATAAAGGACGTAGACTAAGAGCCAATGCTAACATCCTACTTAGTGGTTAAAGAATGAACGCTTTCAAACTAAGATTGACAACAAGGAAAGGATCTATATTTTCACCACTCATATCACTACTAAACTAGAAGTTCTAGGTAGCACAATAAAGCAGACAAATTTAAAATGACATAGATTTAATAAAAGACACAAACTGTCTATACTGAGGTGATACGATGGTATGTTGTAGGAAATGCCACACAGACAAGTTGGAGAATATCACACTACACAATTTTAAGACTTAAAATAAAGGTGGATGATTATTACTGGGAGATCTACAGAAATATGATCAATTAATATCAAAGGAAATTCACTGAGTCATTTCAACGAAAACAGTTGAAAGGACTATATAGCAAATGATAACCAAATTAACTCAAATCTAAACTTATACCTTACATGAAAATCAGTACATAGGGGGTCGGAGATTCAAGTGTCAAACACAAAACTAATTTTTAGAAGGAAATCTAGAAGAAAATCATATGCTTGCAATTAAACAAGAGTCCTTAGATGTGACAGCAAATCCAAATCCATCTGAGAAAAGACTAATGAAGAGAATTCCATCTATATTCAAAATTGGCTCTGTGATAGACACTACTAAGAGAATCAGAAGACTAGCAATCGAGAGAAAGTGTTTGTACATCATATATGTGGGTTATGGTTTGCATTCAGAATGTGTGAAGTGGTATCAGGGATCAGAAATTTAAAACACTGGGGGCTGGGGAGATGGCTCAGTGGAATAAGTGCTTCCCTAGCAAGTGCAAAGGCCTGAGTTCAATCCCTGGTTCCACAAAAAAAAAAAAAAAAAAAAAAAAAAAAAAAAAAAAAGAAATTTAAAATACTAAATATGGGCAAAGACTTAAAGCAACAATTTATCAAAATGAATATATAGATGAAGTAGAAACACTTTAAAATATGTTTTAATATCCTACACATTTGATTAAAGCTGTGCTAAGCTGTGCCGTCCTGGCACATCTACTATAAAGACTAAAATTTAAAAGTACTGCTGATGTTGCAGAAAGCTGAGTTAGATAGAAATATAGGCAGTCAGACAGAGTTGGACCCCAGAAGGAGCCTGTAAGGAAGACCAGATACCTTGCAAATTTGTGAGGACAGGAACTCCCACTGGGGCAGAACTCAAGACAGAAGTTTAAACTAATGGGACTGATATTCAATCTAAACAGGTATCAGTCACCTTGAAAGAGCCTGCAAGCATCACTGACCCAACCCCCTACAGGAGTGCACCTGTTCTGTATTCATGGCCCCTTGCTATGGAACTCACTTCTCCATTTGATCCCAATTTAATCAATTTTACTTGAGCAACTATGCTTGTAATCTTCTTGGTGGACCATAGTTTTGCCTACCTCATGCCCACCTTGTGAGTTACCATTTTTCCCACCTTAGGCCTAGTGGTTTCTCTCTATAAAAATACCTTTAAAAAGATTCTTTGGGTTCCCCTCTGTCCTTCTCTCCAAATAAAGTTTTCTTTCTCCCAATAAATATATCCTGCTCTTAACCTCTGTTGTACCTAAAATTCATTCTTTGGTTTCAGAGGACATGAACTCTTTTCAGGTATCTTTCTAGTTGCTCTTTTTTTTTTTTCCAGAACCAGGGATTGAACTCAGGCCCTTGAGCTTGCCAGGCAAGTGCTTATTCTACTGAGCTATCTCCCCTGTGCCTCTGGTATCTTTGTGGTAGGAAGTTTCTTTCCACTATATCAATAATACCAAAAGCTGGTGAGAACATCCAAGAGCAACTGTAACTTTATAAATTGCCAGTGAAGTCATAAAACCTTATAGCCATTCTGGAAATTTTGCTAGTTTCTTATATTTTCTATATGACTGAAAAAATTGATTTCTAAATATTTACTGTGAAGAACAGAAAACACTCATGCAGAAATTTAGTTACAGATCCACATGATTGATCCTGTATTAATCACCTTCTCATTTCTGAGACAACACACCTTGCATTCCTGCACTCACAACTCAAAGGAGAAAGATGTACTTTGCCTCACTGAAACTCTAGAGAGGTCTCAATGCATAGCTGGCTGATTCCAAGGCAGGAATATCTTCTGGTTTTGTAGCAAGACCCAGAGAGGGGGGGCCATGAATATATATA
>NW_004524677.1:1430756-1466544 GCF_000260255.1 Octodon degus
AGAGAGAGAGAGAGAGAGAGAGAGAGAGAGAGAGAGAGAGAGAGAGAGAGATGAAAAGAGCCAGAGAGTCAAAGGTGAGCCCAAGACCACACACCCTTCCAGGTGACCCTCCCATTATCTTCTTCCTCCAACCTGGCCCAATAATTCAAGTGTGGCTTGACCAGTGATGAAGTTAGTGCCCCCATATCTAATAACCTTCCAAAAGCCTCATCCTTGAGCATATGAGATTTTTGGAAATATGTTTTATCCAAACCATAACAGGCTCAAACTGAGGACAGCTAAGATAGACTGTTTCCACACTAAGTTGCTACCCTCATAGAAAGGAATAAACTCTCCATGCAGGAAAAAAACTCTGAAGTCTTCAGAGTTTATAAAAGGAACAGGTCTCAAAAGATCCCTAGGAAGACAACAATATGCCATATAATAAGCATTGTTCATTTCCTATTATCTTGCTTTCTAATTCTGTATCATCGTTTTATTGGTTTTTTTTTCTTTTCTCTAAAATAAAGAAAAAGATTGTACATTAACTTTAATATTACATTCTCAAATTGACAAAACCTAGTGCTGAGAGGGTGACCCGTGCTGCAGTTCAGATGTGGTTTGCCCTCCAACTCCAAAGGTTCCTGGGCTGAAAGTGTGGTCCACAGTCTGGCAACACCAAGAGGAGACAGAACTTTGGGCTGCTTGAGAAGTGATTAGGTTGATGGGCAGCACCACTTTTGGGAAAGGAGAAATGATGTCTACAAAGGGTTTTACCTCTTGCGGAATCAGACTACTACTTGCCAACTAGATCACTGGGGCAAGCCTGGCATCTTGCCAGAACCCTTCTGCATGTACATGCGTGCTCACAGACACCCCTCAGACATGAGATGCTAGCCACCACGTGATGACACAGACTAGGATAACAACAGCTGTGACCCCCTGGTATAAGCTCCCCAGCTTTGAAAATTACCACTAGTAGTAAACCTCTTTTGCTTACAAAGCACCTAGCCTCAGATAATTTGTCACTGTAACACAGAATGAACAAAGACGGCTACGGAAGGAAAGCTCAGGGCATTCTTTTGCAATGATAGTTCCTCTTTGTAGGCCATCATCATGTTTTCACAAGTGGGTACTCTGCTAAATTTCAGAACACTTTACAACTTTAAACTATGTTATTTAAAGTGCATTCTTATTGTATTTTAATGTGGGCAATGATTTGTCTAAATATAAAACTCACTGGAGTATGGTAAAATTAAAGTATAAAAGGAATATTGAGTTAAAAGTTCTTCATTTTTAGATCAACTCCAATTAGTAATCTTTGTCAAGTGAATTGCTTTTTAATTACTTTAATTCCCAATCTATAAAATAGACATAATAATACCTGGATTAACTTTCTCTACAGCAAAGGCTTCAAATGCTTTTGTCTAACTTTCAATTTTTGCCCTTAAAATGATGAAAAATGCCAAATAATTTTTGTTTATGAGAAATCCTTTATATTACTTAACAATATTAGAAATTAAAATTGAGAGCATGTATAAATATTTAACTTATTTAAAATCAACAATAATAAATCCATTACCTATTATACAAACAGCAATTAAATAAAAACTATTTCCAAAATGAACAAAGTAATGAGAAAAGTAAAATTTTAGAAGTATTTCATGTCTAGATTTTTATACTTGCTTCTGGTCAGTGGGACTCCTGGAAGCTGAGCACCATCCTTGATAATTATTGCTTTATAGGATAAGAGAATAGAAGAAAGAAATGATATTTATAAAATTGCTTCCATCAGTGAATATTTATATATAATTCATTAATGTGTTTTTAAATTGGTATGTGTTATAGATTCTTAAGCAGCATTGAAAGATATTAATTTCTCCATGTGTGAAAGCACATGAAAATTATTACCTTGGTCAAACTAGATTTATTTCTCTTGATTCCACATCCCATATTCTTTTTTAAAGTTTCTTGGTACGATTTAGATATGCATAATGATCACATTCATCATAGGGAATTTATACCTGCACATGATATATCTTGATGACATATTCTTTGACTATGCCATGCTGGTTTCTAAGTACCTTGCTTAGGAAATTACAACAACTGTCTATCCACCCCCCTTCTGGATTATGTTACTAGGTGTGAATCATTCTATTCCAAACATGTCTGGAATCATTCTATACTTATACAGTCTAAAAATGCTATTCTGGTTTACTTTGCTCCCCCGTTTTTCTTCTTACCCCCCCCCCAATAATGTCTTCCCAAATATTTTCTGAATTTTTCTGAATAACAACAGCTGTTCATTCCCAGGTTGGCTATGACTCCAAAGCAGCAATGGCCCTCAGCCAATGTTCTCTCCTTGACAGCATCATGAAAATTAACATTTTTCTGGATTCTTTTCTGTGCCAAATCCTCTCATATTTGAACCCACAGGAGATGGTAGGAAAAGTGAAGTTAAATGAAAACAGTACACCTTCTGGACTTTCTGTTTTGGCATAGCTAAGAAGATTGGCTTGTTCAAAATGTCACTAATAAAGAGCATCTCGAGATGTGAACATATTTTTAAATTTAAAAGTTTGTAATGGCCTCCAGAGACCATTGTATTGCCCACCCTTTGCCCAGGTACACAACAGTGTAGGACTTGCATCAAGCCGCTACCAATGTTTCTTGTAGAAACAAAGGGAAGCCTTGCCAAATTTCCTGCACAGCCCATTGTACTAGATAAGATTGGACATGTGATGAAGGACCACTTTGTTATGTTTTCTATTTAGCTTGTGATGCTATGAGCTAGCAATCAGAGCGTGTGGTCTTATGGACATGCAATCTGGGGTCAGCGCAACAGACTGTTTTTTCTAGGTTCCTCTATAGTGAGCTGGCTGTCTCATTGCTTTTTTTTTTTTTTTTTTTTTTTGGTACCAGGAATCAAACTCGGTACTTTGTGCTTGTGAGGCAGAAACTTATGCTGCTGCTGAATTATTGCCCAGGCCTCTGGGCTAACTCATTCCTGCAACATGAGTCTAATCATTCTGTAAGCCCATAGGATGTACACCTGATGGACAGTTAGATTTCTGAAGCTGAGATACAAATTAAGATTCTACTGAAACTTAGAATTCTCAAAGTGTCCCTTCTGCCATATCCTATGAGGTAAAGGAAGTCCCAAGACTATCCCAGATTGAATGGCTAGGAAGGTACAATGTTTTTCTTGATGAAAGAACTGAGGTAATGTGCTATGGCTGTTTTTATAGGAAGGAGAAGAATAAAGCCAGTTTTCCAAACGATCTACCACACCTATGTTATAATGAGATCCAGAGAGGCACTGTGATTCAATTTTCAGCACTAGAAATGGATCATAAAGATGTGGAAATAGAAACAAGAAAGTATTATGTGTGGGAAAGTATCAAAATACACAAGGAGGGACACTTTTGTTGGTGAGAAGGAGAGATGGAAAAAGCTGAGCATTAGGAAAAATAAAGAGCACTTTGAACTCTATTGTGTGGTTAGCTAGGGTGTAACTATGGGTAATGGAGAGTGAAATTGCAAAAAGGAAAATTCGGGCAGAAGTCCATGAAAGTTCTAAAAGTAAAAATTATTATTCTATAGAATATTCTTGCAGACAAAGCAATGTATTATGTATTGCCCATGCATTTGAAGATGGCCTGTAAAAATATACTTTCTAATTCGATAAGGAAGGAATTTGCCTGACGGGCTGCAAAGCTGGATGACTTGTTTAACCTTCTTCATTTTAAACTTTGCTGCTGAAGTCACTAATTTTCAAACTGGGATACCTCTTCATATGTTTTTACCTTTGTATTTTATATTTATTACCGAATGTTGAGAATGCATTAGGTATGCATTCATCTTGCTTAGCTGGACCTAATTTAGCCAAGCTTGGGGTACTGTAACTTTCCCCCACTGGCCACCCCATTTCTATCCATTCTCTTTGCTCCATAATACTAAGAATTAAATTTCAAAAGTACCTTTCAGGAGTTACACTCGTCTTAAACATTTAGTGTTTAATTTAGACTATCACTACCAGTTAATATTTTTCAGCTCCTATCATGTGCTAAGTACTGTGTACAGATGAATGCTGTAATTTACAGTGTCATCATTCCAATTGCATGGTTCCATGTGATATTTCCTTAGGCCTCTGTGAATTGACTAAGCAGATGTTTCTCCCTTTGTTACCTATGGAAGCAAAAGTACTGCAAAATACCCATTGTGGTGGTGACCAAGCCTATGTAGCAACTTAGTTAATTATCCAGTTCCTACTCCAAAAGAAGAAGTCAAGACTGCAAGGCTAAAGAAAGAGGAGGAAAAGGCAGTTTGGGCTATTTATTCTGTTCAAGCTGCCCATTCCCAATAATCAGATCTTCTGAGCTACCCTTCGTGCAAAACCCTTGCTGTACAACTCAGGCCATGCTCCCCCAGGCAATGTGTTCTGCCATCTCTCTTGCTTTTTTTCAAAGTCCTTCTCAGTACTCACTTCCTCCACAGAATTTTATGCCTGTCACTCTTACAGTACTGTGCCTGCCTCAGGTTGCATTGAAAACACAACTCCTACAGCTGTTATTTGCTCCTCCCAGGGCAGGTTTTGAGGACCTGACTTTATCCTATTTTAATGGAAGCTCTAATGTGACTTAAATGGGTGAGAGGATTCTCAGGTTTATAGCTCCCAGTAGAGACAATAGAATAATGCATGAATCAGGCATTTTTCTTCTACTGGCTCTCATCTGTCATTGGTTTCTCCTTAAAGCTTATTAGTTTCTCCTTAAAGCTTATAAATGCTGCTATACTTCACCCTACACTCCTTCTTCTGAAATGCACGTTTACTGGATTATTTTCTCTCAACCATTTCTCCATGATGCACATGTGCCCCCATTCATATGCTGAAGTTCGAACCCCCAGCACTACAGATTGTAACTGAGTTGGGACATAAGGTCTTTAAGAAAAGTAATTAGATAAAAATGAGGCCATTAGAACTAGGTCATAATCAACAGGATTGGTGTCTTAGGAATAAGACACAAAACACGGAGAACACAGGCATGCGAGGGAAAGAAAGGCTTCAGTAGAACCTAAATGTCTAGATACACTTGTCTTAGACCACAGATCTCTGTTGCTGAAGGCTACCCATCCAGTATCTCACCCTGCCAGCTGTGATGCATTAGCACACTCCTCCAACCTTAGGCTGCACAGGCTGCCTGTTCCTACGCCACCTTAGTGCTCTTCCTGCTGTTGCAGGGGCTCTTCGCATTTCAGGTGAGTTTTGTTCCAATATTAAAATTTTCACACACTGGAGGTTATTTTATGATCTTCAAACATCAGAATAGAAATACACAGAAGCCTTAGCCACATTATTTTTCCTTCATGATATATCTATCAAATAATCTCTGCATTCAGTCAAACTGGGAAGGCATTTTCTAGTAAGGAAATGGGGAGAAAAGAAAAAAAGGAAAGTTGATCCAATCAGTGTTATCTCATATCACATCCCTGAGGCTTAAGACTGTTAGGTCACCGAAGATAAGGTCTGAAAGGTTTTGCAGTATTTAAATGTTTCTCAAGAGCTAGAAAAGAGTTGATGGGGAGAGTCACACATGACCCACGCATGACCCCAATATCAACGTGCATTGAAAGAAAATACCACTTGTTTCTCTCTGTCTATATGTGTTGTCCTTTTTATTCCAGGAACACAATTCTACCAGCATGTTAGTTTCCACAGCTAGAAACAGGAATAATATATGTGGCAAAATGTAGTCATGGTTACGTCTCCTGGGCAACCTGGTTTTCATATGTGTCTTTATTGTTTCCTTGTCACTTTTTTCTCCTCCCTTTTACTATTAGCACGAGATTGTAATCCATAACAAATGCATTCATCACGAGAAAGTGGCGCATACACATGTTGCTCTTGGTCTCTTTACTTACCCTTCCCTCCTCTGCCTCTGGTCTCCTTCTTTCCCAGTTCGCCTTTCCACCCCCGTGTAGTCTAGTTCCCTGTTTCTTATTATCCATCTTTTGAAGTGCAGCACTGATTTCTTTCTACATCCTTGAGAAGACTTGATCCTTCTCTTAGAAGAATGGGCTTTTGAAAACAGGGAACAGATGAGACACGGCGAGATGGTTCTATCCAAGCTCTGGCAAGGCAGTCAGAGGGACAATAACTCAGGTTAATGCTGCTCTCACCTGCCAGATTTTGGGCCAACTGATGTGCCAAATATCGAACAGAAGGGTGATGAATGAACAATGAGAATGTTTAGAAAACATTTTTAAATGCTTTATTCTGGAAGCATCTCATCACACTCATAAATTCTAACATGATGGATTAGTGTCATGGCTTAGAAAATAGAACATTGCATGGCTGATCACTTAGGAGCCACACGATGGACAGAAAGAAAAGAAATTTAGTTTTTCTGGAACCTATGAGATTTGGGGGCCTGGTCTGGGCTGCACAACTTGATTCCTGTGCTGCTTGGATGTGGATCTTAGCAGGTGGGTAGAACCATGAAGAAGTGACAATCGCTTTGAGAAGTGGGATCCATCTGAATGATCTTTGAATTTTTTTTAAAGTATTTAGTACAGGATCTCTAGGGTCTCACTACATAGGTTGGACTCATAGCGATCCACTTGTTTTTCAGACTTCCGAGTGCTGGGATTACTGGCGTGCACCACCATGCTCAGTTTCAATTACTGTCTCAGTGCGCCCCAGGGGCGGGACCAGCACAATACACTGGGGATCAAACCCCGCTCCCTGAGCCTGCTTAAGCCAGTGCTTTAGTTCACTGAGCTATCTGGTCAGCCCTTGAGTGGTCTTTGGAACCAGCTGTGAGAGAACTGACCACATAAATCCTCTATTTCTTCCTGTAAGTGAGCAAACTTCCTGAGTTATAGTAGCAGCAAAATGAACTTCGGAACTGAGCAGAAACCAAACCAGAAATGGTCTTCTTAAGGGCAGAGAATAAAATCTCTGATTCTCCAAAGTCTCGGTGTCTAAGCCTATCTCCAAGGCTGGGAAGTAGGAGTGAAGGGCATCTACCACGCAGGGGAAGTTCTTTAATCAGAATTCTTTCCTACAAATATGTATAACAACTTCCTTTCCTCTGCTTATGTCACTAGAGCCCCAAATAACTAAACAGTTGTCAGCTGAATTTACTTCTTTTAGCTCTCTGGTGAGTGTTTGGAAGGGAACAGAGAAGAAGGGACCTGAAATCTAGCATTCTTTCTGTTCTACGGACCTCATTAATATGGAGAAGACAGTGGTGTCAGGGGGGGATTATGTTCTGAAGGGAAGAAAAACACAGCACTGCCCTCTCTGCCTTGGAGCTTCAGAGTGCGTATAAATAATTCAAAATGTAGATTATTAACTTTTTCATAAAGTTAACTTTCACTCAAAATTCAGCATGCCACTATAAATGAATAAAAAAAATATCTCAAAGAGAATCAGAAAACATGGAAAGAACAAGGCATATTTTCAGGAAATCTTTTATATCTTTGTAAGGCTTTTTTATTATTATTGGCTCAGTGGACTAAGCACTTGCTTAGGTAAGCACAGGGCCAGGGTTCGATCTCTGGCACCACATGCCATGCCGCGCCACCACAGGAGCGCTGAGCCGGTGATGGAGTCTGGGCCTGGTGGCATAGGCCTGTAATCCCAGCACTAGGGAGGCAGAAATCAGGAGGATCACTATGAGTGTGAGCTGCATAGTGAGACCTGCACAAATAGATAGATAGATAGATAGATAGATAGATAGATAGATTGATTGATATCCCATTAATATTTACATGGTTTTGTATATTAGTTAAAAATAAGTAGTAGGCATTTATAAGAAGAAAAACTTCAGATGTTAAAAAAGATCTTAAATAAAACATACTATATACTCTTTTCTCTATTTGTCCTTTTCCTCTAAACGTAATTCTCTGGGGTCGGAAGTGTTAACCACCTGATGGGCAGCGTGGCCTACCTGCATACATTTACATTTTACAAATGTATACCCCATTTCTGACCAAATTACCATAATTACAGCATACTACAGAGAATACCCTATTCCATTTTCATTTAGCAACTTACCATTGATGTTTTCTGAAATAGAATTTGTAGATCTACCTACTTATCTTTAGCCACCATGAAATATTTCAATATATGAATTTGGTATGAAGGGCAATCAATAAAGATTAAAATTGAAAGTTTTCCAAATTCTACCTATACATCCAAGTATACAGGACATAATGTTTTCTCTTGAAGCACATTTTCCTAAAGGCGGCATTTATGGTTGAAAGATATTAGCAACTAAAGCATTCACATATGTGAACAAACTGTTCAAAAATATTGTAATGAGGTTATTTATAATTCAAATAGTACAAAGTAATCAGGACCAATTCCTTTGTCAAAATAGGTAGCATCAACTTTTCTTTTCCCAGTAAAATTGGTAGAAAACAATCACATCTTTTGGCTGTTTATTACTTGTTTAGTGAAACTGAATGTGTTTTATTTGATATTGGATGTTTGTGTTTGCTGTTTATTGCCTTTGTTTAAAACATGTTTCCTGGCTAGAGAGATAGCTCAGTGAACTAAGTGCCTGCTTAGGCAAGCTCAGGAACCAGAGTTGGATCACCAGCATCTGCGCCACCCCCCCATGCCCCCATCCCCGGGCACGCTGAGCTGGCCACCAAGACTGGGTGTGGTGGCACATACCTGTAATCCCAGCGGTAAGAACGTTGAAAAAAGAATGGTCACTCTGAGTCTGAGCTGCATAGTGACATCCTGTACCAAATACATAAAAAAATTTTTTCTTCTGCTTTATCACATTGATATATGAGATCTTCTTTGATTGGATATTAGCTCATTTAGTATTATGGAATATGAATATATTTCATTTTTAATATTCAGGCTTGTCTTGTTCATACAGAAGTTTTTAATGCATATGTAAGTATATTTTTATGCTTACCCTTAAAATAGGAGTACATCAATATATAAATGGATAAAGAAAATGGTGTGTGCATATATGTGCTGTTTAGCCTTGAAAAAGAAAGCAATTCTGTAATTTGTAAGAAAATACATTCAGTGAAATATGTCAGGTACATAAAGACAAATACCACATGATGTCCCTTATGTGTGAAGTCTAAAACAGTTGAACTCATAAAATAAAAGTTTGGAATGGTGGTTATTCAGGGTAGATGGGAAGACTGCAGAGCTACTAGTCAAAGGTTGTAATATTCAAGGAAAAGAGGGGGGCTAAGTTGAAGAAATCTATTGTATGATATAGTGACTGTCACAAATAACAGTATTTTATAGTTGAAAATTATTAAGAAAGTGGCTCTTACTCAACATGTTAAACTGGTGTGTTCTCAGTACAACTAAAATTTTATGATAGGTATACAGTAAAATATGTCCTTTTTATAATTTCTAGAGTTTCTTCTTAATTTTATTTTATTTTATTTATTTTATTTATTTTTTTTGTGTGTGGAACGGGGAATTGAACTCAGGCCCTTGTGCTTGTCGGGGAAGCGCTTATTCCACTGAGTCATTTCCCCGGCTCCTTCTTCTTAATTTTAAAGACAAAAAATAAAACAAAATTTAAAAACAAGATAATAGGAGGGTACTAATGCTTAATACATTGCATGTGTATCTAAATTAATGACTCAAAGTGCAAGATAGGCACTCTCATTTTTTTTAGTACAAGTGTTACATATTTATTGAACTTTATGCATCTGTAGGTGTGTGTGTGTGTGTGTGTGTGTGTGTGTGTGTGTGTGTGTAGTTATTTCCTGAACTGATATATTTTCCTTCATTCGTATTTGGTGATTGATTGCTAATACTTGTATGATAATTGTTAACTAGTAACTAAGTTCAAAAATATAATTATTATTCTGTTGTTTCCACTCCGGTATGTGGTCATGATATAATCTATAAGCAATCTATCCCACTTGAGTGTAAACTCTGTGAGCACAGCCAGTTCGTAACTCTATGACAGCGCGGCGTAAGAACCTTATGACACCGTTGGCGGCGCTTAGGAGGTCCTTGATCAACACTTGTTGAATAAATGGAAGAAATAAGGATGTTTCCCCTTTGTGCAAATGCTTCACACGTTTCCTCATTAGTCGTAAACATTAACAATAGTAGCGGGCATCCCTGTCATACTTCCGCTTTTATTGTATTGCTGCCAGTGCCTCATACTTTCAGTTGGCATAAATATTTTTATGTGAATGAAACTTTCATCAATTCCTATTTCTCTAAGAATTTTCCTCCTTGAATCAAGAATGGGTAATGAAATTTTTCAAATGTCATAGCAGCATATGTTGAAACACATCATGTTTTTTTCTCCTTTGATTTATTAATATGGTAGATATTATTAATGCATTTTAAAATATTGAATCAGTTTTGTATTTCTGGGCTGAATCCCATCTGGCCATAGTGAATTATTCTTTTAATGTACTGCTGGAGACTATTTGCTAATATTTCATTTAGGATTTTCATCAATATTTTTAAGTGAAATTGGACTTTAGTTTGCTTTTTTGTAGTTTTTTTGGTATCAGCACTATAGACTTTGATAAAAGAAGAGGAAGTTTACTTTTTTGTGTTACAGAACATTTTAAACAGAAACCAACCGTTTTTTGAGTTGGAGCTTTTTTCTTTCCCAATTCTCTGAGGATAATGGCTCCCTTCGGGGAAATGCTCCCTTTCTCAAGTCCGAGCTGTGATTCCGGTTCCTTGCTTTTTAAGGTTTGGCATCACTTTGTAGCTTCCAGGTCACCTTTCACAAGAAAGCTTTTAAAATCATTCTGTGTGAGTCCCCTGTGTGTGTGTGTGTGTGTGTGTGTGCGCGCGCGCGCGCGCGTGCGTGCATAGACACTCTCTTCCTCATTCACACAAAATTTTAATTTCATCACATCTTTTCTCTGTGTCACATGTTTATTTTTATTGATCCTGTTGATAGAAATCTATGTTGTATATTATTGAAGATCTTGATCAAACATTATACTTTGCCTTTACTAACTCGTCTAGAGAGGTTTCTCTTGGAGAAGACTATTTATCATTGCACATCAATACTTTCGCTGCAATAACCCTGAAACATTGTAAATTATCTTTTAAGATGTGTAAGGCAAAATGAGAATGGAACAAAAGATGCTGATATTAAACCTGCCACAAATTGACAATGTGACAATGTCCCGGTGAGCAGGGGTATTTCACACATGACAATGTACGTGCAGTAATTTCATTTAACTGGAAATAATTGTCTTAACTGAAATTCAGATATTTTCGCATAGTATGAGATGGCATGAAATTTAAACAAATGAAAATGGCTATATAAACTACGATAAAGAAACCATGAAGGCAATCACCCTGAATCTATAGTGTGGGGCAAACCAGTGCCCAGAGTATTCTAGGTATTTCATTATCCCAGAAAACTGGGACGTTGGTAAATATAACAGTGCTTTTGTTGCTGTAATATTATTATTCATTATGTTTAGAATCTGAGATGTGGATAATTTCTGCCCAAAATAACTTTAGAAAATTACATGCTACATTCAAATTTCACCTGGAACAAAGTCTGTTCCTTGAAAGCATCCTTCATTGTATAAAACCTTCTCAGTTTGTATACTTATTTTCCCTCTGAATATAGTTAACAATTAGGCTGAGCAAACTATTTAATTTTTAGCTTTGTATAAAGCTTCCACACTAGCTTTACACAAAGCTGAAAATGAAATGATTTGCTCAACCTGAAGCGCAGGGGCCAAGGTTCAATCCCTGGCAGCACATGCCGCAGCAGCCCCACTCTAGGGTGCGCTGAACCGGCGACGGGGTCCGGGAGGAAAAAAAAAAAAAAAAAAAGCAATGAAAGTAGTCCATGGAAGAAAGATTAAGGAGGACAGTGAGTAACAAGGGTGACAGAAACATCTTTCCTAATGAGATCTTCTCAGTAAAACCCTTTCTGCTCAGCAATGACACTGAGCTTTGATTAGAAGCCCGGAATGTTCAGTCCCATCCCTTCATTTCCTTGAGATCTACAAAGGCTAATCATTTAATTGAGGCCTTGAAAATAGTACCTAAAGAAAAATCCGTCAATGAAGGGGTTCTCGGGAGTGTGGTGTACTCTGCTGCACAGGAAAAGAAGTTCCCACGCTGAGACTCTTTTCAACCACATTCCATGTAGCATCTCATCTGTTTACATGTTGTTTACATCTTTAATAATGAACTGGCAAGCCCGAGGGTCCCTGTGAGTTCCTGAACCTATCATAGCAGGTTAATGGAGCAGAAGAGGGTCTTAGGGAATCTCTGCCACTGTGCGTGGCCCAAGACTTAAGCTGTGAAGAAATGGTCTTCTGGGACTGCGCCTTTAAACAGTAGGGCCTACATTAACTCTGGATAATTAATCTCAGAACTGAAGTGAATTACTGAACAAACTAGTAGGTAGGTGTTGGAGAGTTGAAGAAGTAGTGCAGAAAACACGCATTTGGTGTCAGGAGAAAGTGTCAGCACTTATCAGGGACTCATTTCTTAGTATCCTAAACAGCCTAAGATGAGGTAAGATGGAGTAGAAAATTAAATCTATTAAGATGACTTCGGGCCAAGCAAATAGCGCAGCAAACTAAAGCGCCTGCAAGCAGGAGCAGGGGCCCGGGACTCGATTCCCAGGCCTGCCCTGCTGGCCCCGCCCCCAGGGCAGGCCCAGATGGCAATTAAGACTGGGCGTGGTGGCAAACACCTGTAATCCCACCACTTGGGAGGCTGTAAACAGGCGGATCACTACAAGTCCGATCTAGTAGTGAGACCCTGAACACCCTGTAGACCCTTCCCTAAAATACAAAAAAAAAAAAAAAAAGACTTCTGTGGTGTCCCCTAAAGTGAAATTCAGTGACACAGCTTGGCGTGCATCTCAATGGCACAGCGTGTGTGTAGCACACTCCAAAGTCTTGGGTTCAATTCCCAGAAATGACAACAAAAAAGCAGAAGAAAGAGGAAAGAAAAATAAAAACAGAAATAATCCAATGCTAGATTGTAAATCCAAGAGCAAAGATCAATAATTGTGAAAAAACTGAAATCTGAATTTTGTCTTCCCAGCGTTTGCCAAGGAACAGTTCTTCTTCTTCATCATTGCATGGTCTAGATCCTGTATGCTATGATTAGAATAGAATTATTTTTTTTAAATTATAAATTTCAGGTTCCCTCTGAGCTCAAGCTAGTTAGGATGCTCCTATGGAAATGGATCATATTTCTACACTGTATGCAAGAATGAACAGTGAAATATTTTCTTATGATAAATTCTACGTTATGGATTGAAGTTAAAGTTTTCATTGAGGTATACATATGCCATAGAAATAATATCATTTCTGTTCCGTCCCATTTCAAATAAATATTCTGAAACAAATATTATTTTCAAATCCTTTATATTAAAGAATCCATGAAATATTCATTGGTTCTTCTATCTCCCTGGAAAGTAAAGAATATGTCAGTTTTAGTCTACAGCTTGATGTGAGATAAAATTTTCCTCAAAGATTCCAATGTGGGGAAATTTTGAAATAAAGAGTAAATTTGGAAGAAAGAATAAATTTGAAGCTCAGTGTTTTCCAATTGAAAATAAATGATTAAATATAATATAAAAAATCAATGTGAATTTCTAAAGTAATGTATTATTTTACAGGCCATAAAAAAAAAAATAAACCTATTGCAATCCTACGCACTGAATGTGCTGACAAAAGATTTCCATATGGTAGTATAATTATATATCAAGAGATAGAAATCTTTAGCTTGCATGGTTTTAAATTACCTAAAATATTTCTACTAGAATTCCTGGCCAATAGCATATACTGAATTGTTTAAGTATAATTTAGGATCAGTGAATATATCATAAGAGAAAATGATGCTTTCTAATGGTGATTTTATGCTGAAGAAAGAGAGCTGAGCCCTGATATAACTTTCTTACTAAATTATAACTCTCAAATCCCTGTCACCTATTTCTCCTCCCTATTCTGTAATGAATTTCAGTCTGTAGCATATGCACTTTAAATAAAATGCCAGGGACTTATGAATACAGGAGCAGGTGTTGCTGTTAAAATTAGAGTGAGAAACTGGAAAGAAGGGCTTATCAAATCTTAATTCACATTAGCACAAAACCACAGTGAAATACACACACACATACACACACACACACATTGATAGATTTGAAGTGATATATTCATATGGAGATTTGATCTATGACTGTATTGTTCTCAATATAATTAGAATTAGGGATATCTATTTATTTTATGGAAAAATAAAACAAAATTTCATTATAAAATAATAGGAAGGGGCTAGGGAGATAGCTCAGTGGGTTAAGCAGCTTCCTGGCAAGTAAAAAGTCCTGAATTCAATCCTTGGTACCAAAAAAAAATACAATAAAATAATAATAGTAATAATTAGTAATAATAATAAAATAACAATAGATAATACATTGTGTATTATCATCTTCAAAGTAGTTACTCAGAGTACAAGTATGGGCATAAATAGTTTCCAAACAATGTTACCACAAAGTTTTCTTTTCAGTGAACTAAAAGAAACTAATAGTATAACTAGCTTAATATTTTCTTCATTTTACCTCCCTTCCTTAACCCTGTTGCTACCTTAGTTCCGCTTTCCTTTGAAATTTTTCTTCCCATTTCACAATATCTATTGTACATTTTGGTCCTTATTTACTCTGAGTTTCTCACACCACATAGACAATAGTGAGTCTTATTAATTTTACTTATGAGCATGATCTCAAGTTGCATCCATTTATAAATGTCTCAGGTCTCTCCACCCTTCTGGCTGAGTAGTACTCTATTTTATAAGAAGGCCACATCATTTTTATCCATTCCTCAGCTGATGGGCATTTTTATTGTTTCCAAGATTTAGCTAGCAGCATGAGTATGTTTCACTGTGCTATGTTACTTTTAACTCCTCTGGGAAGATATCGAGAAGGGGCATAGCTGGTTCAAATGGGACCACTAGCACAAAATTTTTAAGGAAACTCCACACTGATTTCTACAGTAATTGCATTAACTTACACTGCCACCAACAGTGGAACAGTGTTCCTTTCTTTCCTTTCAGTCCCTCCAGCATTGGGTATTTATTGATTTCTTAACAACAGCTATTCTTTCTGTAGTGAGATTGAATCTTAATATTTTTGTAATTAACATCTCTTCAACAACTAGCAATTCTGGACACTTTTTCATATATTTATCTGCAGTTTATATTTAATCTGAGAAATGTGTATCCATAAGGATAGGAAAGGAAGGAGTTAAATTATCATTATTTGCAAATGACATGATACTCTGCATTGAAGACCCCCAAAACTCCACCAAAAGACTCCTAGAATTAAAAGCAAATTCAGTAGCATAGCTGGATACAATGTCAACGCTTAAAAATCAATAGTATTCCTGTACACAAACAACAAACTCACTGAGAGAGAAATTAGGGAAACTACACCTTTCATAATAGCTTTCAAAAAAAACTGAAATGCTTAGGAATCAGTCTAACCAAGGAAGTAAAAGAGCTGTACATTGATAGTTACAGTACTCTGTAAAAGGAGATCAAAGAAGATGTCAGAAAATGGAAAGATATCCCTCATTCATGGATAAGAACAACCAGTATAGTGAAAATGGCCATACTCCTAAAACTGTTATACAGATTTAATGTAATCCTGCTCAAAATACTATTAGCATACCTCACAGAACTAGAAAAAAAAGTCTTCAAATTCATTTGGAACCAGAAGAAATTTAGAACACGAAGGTTGTTCTCAGCAACAAAGGCAAAGCAGGGGGTATCACAATTGATGACTTGAAATTGCAGTGAAAATCTACTGCGATAAAATCAACATGATCCTAGCAAAACCTGGATCTGAGGATCAGTTGAACTGATTAAAAGATGCAGAAACAACTCCAAACACATTCAACCACCTGATCTTTGACAAAGGGGCCAAACATGTTCACAGGAAGAAAGACATCCTCTTTAATTAATGGTGCTGGAAAAACTGGCTTTACCTTCCAAAGACTAACTAGATCCATGTCTATTACCATACACTAAACTGAAATCAAAATGGAATGTTCAAATTGATAAGTAGACACATCTTGACTTTACTATGAAAAAATAGGTGGTAACATTTCCAAAGGCATAAACTAAGAAAAAAGGACACAACAACAAAAAACACTGAAGTAATTCTTAAAAGGATAATTATCCTTCATTAACAGTTTGTAATGCATTATAATGAAAAGTGAATAAAATTCCTTAAAAATATCAACCAATAAGACCATGGCAGGGCTGGCCAAATAGCTCAGCAGATTAAGGCACCTGCTTAGGCAGAGCAGAGCAATCCGGTTCAATCCCCCCTCACCTCCCAGGCCAGCCCTGCCCCCAGGACATGGTGAGACAAGACTGAGACTGGGTGTGGTGGTGCACGCCTGTAATCCGAGGGTTTGGGAGGCTGAAAACAGAAGAATCTCTACTAGTCCAATCTACACAGTAAGACCTGTAGATCCTGTACTAAAATTAAAAAAAAAAAAAAATTAGTTTTATGTCCACGTATTTTGGGAAGTATAATAGAAGACTGCATTTGGAAGATAGAAGAATCTAAACATGGTAATGTAAATCCCTGAAGGTTATAAATATTGAAACACAAATTTAAAATCGAAGTTTTCTCTAGAACACCAAAATATGAAACACATGCCTTTTTCAAAATATTCACATTGTTTTGCACAAAATGGTTTTTGTTATCTCTGTGACCACGCAGCCTGCTCTAAAGGGCTTTAGATGAGGGATTCTTCTCATTAAATGCCCTGCACGATTTCATTCTGCACACTATCATTAGTTTCTTGAAACAAATTAATACAGTAATGTGAACATGCAAAGGACACCATTTTTCTTTTCTCAGAGCATATGATGCAACTGTACAAAAATACTGAGGTATTGGGGATGGCCCAATCTCAGTGGAAGATAGGCTTTGATTTTTTGTACATAGTACTTTGATTGGTATCAGAACTTTCAGATCTTCAAAAGTTCATGGAAAATTCAGCAAATGCAGGACAACTTTTCATGCACATCTTCATTAAGCTTGGACTTCCTCCAGAATTCAATATATTGTTGATGAAGAGAATATACTGTGTCTGATGGCAGACATAGTTGCTTGTTCATGCTTCCTAAATTTTTGCACTATGCCTACTTTTAGAAAGGTTTTCCTACTCTATTAGAGAACTAATTTAGGAATTCTGAATCCCTGCACTCATTCTAGTCATACAATTTCCAAATCTTAGGACTTTATCAACAATGGTGAAGAGTGTATTCAGTACAATTCTAGAACTTTTCCAGAGTCATTTTGCTTTCTTTTGAAGAGGAAAGAATAGAGTTGCTACACCATGGTAAGGAATAGGAAACAAATCCAGAAAAACGCATTCTTTTTATTTTATCAAATTTTGTTAAAACCTCCCTTGACAAAGTACTGACTAATAGATATTTTAAAAGTGTCATTTCCCACTAATCACCCCAATTTCAAACAGGATTTCCTGGTCTCTCAATTGCCTGACAGGAATTTTCTCCAGATGAAACAGACCATATGTTTTCCAGCATGGAAAACTAAGACATGAAATGTCTGGCAGGAAGTTGTCAGACATTTCTCACTGCAAGAAAGGAACACAGCAGAGGCAGAGGCATCTCTGACCTGCTCTCAGAAGAAGCATGCCATAGTGGATTTAGAAAATGATGATACAAGCCCAGAGAAATATCTAGTTAGTGGAAGGCAGAATACATTTTCTAACCATGAAGCTGTTTGATCCTTGGTTCTATGGAGCAAAATGTTATGGAGGAATTTCTTTGGCTTCTCTGCTAAAATAATTCCCTGGGGATGCAGCTTCAATTCTTCTCTTAAAATACACTACTGAATCTTGGAATAGCAACAGTTTTCCTTGCCTTATAGAGACTTTTCTTTTTTTTAAGTTTGAATATGTGAATTATTTATTTCCTCCAAATAATGAGAAAAATATTCACAGATATTATTTAGCAAGTACATCTTCATCTTGATTTCAACAACCTTGCATGGTACATAATTATATTGCATATATAATTACGAAGAAGGATAATGTTAAACTGAAAATTTAACTGTGTACCTTGAGCACAAACATGATTTTAAGTGGTCCTCATCATATATTTTTATTTTGAATTGGTAGTGTGTACTGTGGTTTTTTTTAATATTACAAGATCTTCATTTCTTTAATTGACTAACACTTATCAGATTTCTTTCATATACTATGTATGCACTTTTCTATACATTGGAGGGAAAAAAAGATAATTATGAAAAATATCCTGTAAAATGCCATGTGTTGTAACTACTAACCTTTTAAATGACCTAAAAGAAATAAACAACTTATTTGTAAACAGACATTTATTAAGCACCTGATATGTCCTAGATTGTAGCCTCCTGCTGCAAATAGTAGCTAAGAGAGACATGATACTGTATAGCATCATAGGAAGTCAATTAGTGATAATTACAATGAAATGTGATCAACTGTGAAAGGGAAGTAAAAATAGCTACTGTGAGCACATGGCTGGCGAAAACCATTCAAGACCATCAGGTAGTAAAGATGTTTAGGAAGAAAGGTCTGTGCTGGCAGTCAGAAATCATTAGAATTCTTTAGTTTCAGAGCAAGACAGAGTGGATAGCAAAAGCAACAAGGGTGAAGTTCAAAGGGAACAGTGAGGCCCTGAAACAAATTTATTGTGCTGAAGTCCAGTGTTTAGGAATGGAAACACCCAGAATGAAGTATAAAAGCAAAGCAGTCCCTGCACCTTAAAGGATATTGAATACACTATGACATTTGCCTTCATCTTAAGATTAGTCAGGAATCGTTGCAGGTTTTAAGCACAGAAACAATTTATCAAATTTATGCTTGGCCATATGACAGTGACAAGAGAGTGGAGAACGAATGGAGGAGAAAGCAGAAGGATTTTGCAATAGTTATCAGGATAAGAACAATGATTTTCTGCACTAAAGCAGTGGGGGTGGGTGGGGGAAAAGATAGATTTAAGGATTTGTGTAAGATAAATCGGTGGCTTCTACATGACTTGCAAGTGTACAGTGAATAGAGGAGGAAAGGCAGGCATGACCCTGCATTTGTGACTTAGGTGGACGGAGGTGCCACTGTATTCAGGGAATACAGAAAGAGGCACCATTTTAGAAGATGGGAAGGTTTCATAAATTCAGTATTATAAATGCAAATGTCATACTCTTCTGAGTTTTCTAAGTAATAATATCAAACAAGCACAGCACCCAGGGAACATAAGGCAAGGCCGGATTAGAAGAATAAATTTAAGAGTCATCCGTCTCTCAAACCTGTGAAGTGTGCCATCTCGTAAGCTGAAAGAGAAGAGTGCTTCAGGGATAGAAACTGCTAGTGACCCGTAATTCTCTATACCTAAGGCCTTTTTCTCTCCTGGCCAGGAGTGTACATTAGGTCTGTATGCATGATCAGAGAGATAATGTACACCAAGAGGACCGTCATCCAGTGGTAGAGAGGAAACAGTGACTCACGTGAGGCAAATGGGACTGGACTCAAGCAGAGGGTAATGCACTGGCTATGCCACACGGTTACCTTAAAGGGCACATGGCCTAGGACGTATAAGGACTGTGAAGTTGGTTCCTTAGGTCAAGAAAATTCCCTAGGTGAAGTTGGGTTCCTGAAGAAATCAGAATACATACTTTAGAAACATGAACATGCAGATTCTTCTAAAACTCTTAGGGTAGCTGAAGAAGACCTTACCATTTGATAAGAAATGCCAGGACCTTTATATTGAAGTCCTACCACTAAGTATATTTTGAAAATATAATCTCAGTTCTTTTGAAAATTTGTCCCTTTCTCCCCAGAGTGCTTCTGGATCAATAGCTAGAGTTGAAGATCAGTGTTGTAACTGGGATCTAGAATGTCCCCTAAAGGCTCAAGTACTCAAAGTTTGGTCCCAAACAGCTGATGCTGTTGGAAGGTGTCAGAAATATGTTAAGAAGGAGAGCCCAGGGAGAAGAACTAGGTCACTGGGGATGAGTCCTTACAGGGTATGTCTTGCCCCTGCCACTTTCTCTCCTTCCCTTTGCTTCCTGGATGCCACATGATAGGCATGTGTTTCCTGCTGTTATGTGCCACCTCACTACAGGCCCTAAAAAATGAAGCCAGTTGATCATTGGCTGAAACCTCAAGCCAAACTACATTGTTCATCCTTTAAGGTGATTTTCTCTAGTGTTTTGTCCCACTAATGAAAGGTAAACATGAACAGATGGAGACTGTCAAAGGAAAAATAATCATCATTTAAACAGCTTTGAGATCTGGCCAGTATATACTGTGAAGAGATCTAGAGGTCATACATGGGGATGCACAGAATGAGTGAAGACATACATGGCATAGCATGTAAGCTTGGATAAAGGAGGGCTTACTGACATCAGGGCACTTTCTCATGACTCAAGATTTAATATTCTATCACGATCGCTGATAGATGTTTGATCAGATTGTCTATCAAGTATTAAGGATAGAAGCACTGAGAGTAATTGAGGAGAAGTTATCATAACTGCACCCCAGAGCACTATGAAGGAGTCAAAGGGGTCAGCGAGCTGGGCATGCTGGAGTGGATTTATCATTTGAGACAGTTAATGATGACTGTTTTCTGCAAAATGATTTAAGCATTACTCTCTCTGATGATTATTATATGTGTCAACTTAGGTGAATGAAGGGATGACCAGGTTACTATTTCAGTAGGTCTGAGTGTTTCTAAATAACAGTAGAGGACTGAGTAAAGATGATTCACTCTTACTGATGCTAGTAGGCATTATCCAATCTGCTGGGGGCATGAATGGAACAAAGAGATGAGAAGTAAAATTTGTCCTCTGCTTAAGCTGGGACTTTTTTTCTTTCTCTCTCTCTCTCTTTTTTTTTTTTTTTTTTTTTTTTTTGCCAGCTCAGCCCACCCTGAGGGCAGGGCTGACATGGCATTTGGTGCCAGGAATTGAACTGTGGTCCCCTGAGCCTGCCTAAACTTGCCTAAGCAGGTGCTTTTGCCCTCTGAGCTATCTCGCTGGCCCAAAGCTATGACTTCTCTCTTCTCCTACTCACAGTCACTAGTGATCTCAAAGATTACTGAATGTAAGTGAAGGTGGATTTGCTTAAGGAAGGAAACTTCAATGTTAGAATTAATATATGTAGGACTTTCCCCAAAGGCCCATGCAGAATGTACCAGAAGAAGAACTCGAATATCTTAAGGGTTGTTGGATAAGGGCATCACTTGAGATTGAGAACTGTGTGCCTAAAAAGTTCCTATGGCAACATGATAAAGTTGAGTTTGGGGTCTAATGACATATAAGTCTATGATTCTCTTCAGTGTTTGCTTTCCTGCTCTCCACAGGCAAAGACAGGATAGATGTCATTGACAACTCACAAAACCTTCCTTAATCTGTGAGTTAGAATCCATCTGGAGATAAGTACAAAAAACACAAGGGAAACTCAATCCCAGACTCAGCCAAATTCATATAGTAGAGACAACAAAATCTAGATCTGTTCTTCTTTCAAAGTTTTTTAAGTCATGCAGAGGTAGTTGTCTGAATCATATTTCCATCAAATGCGCAAGTCTAGCATATTAGAAATCAAATGAATCTGGCAGATAATAGCCAACTGCTGCAAACCTAGGCTGATAGCAGTCCTACATCTAAATGCAGTTACTGTGCAGCATGGAATAGAGTAACTAGAACATATCAACACAGCCTCTGGAAATATGTATAATTGGCCAAATAAATGCATTTTTAAAATTCTTCCCATGAAGGAGGTTCTGAAGTGATCTAAATTAACCCTGGATAAACAGCAGTATACATTTTTGGTTTTATCTTGGGGCTAAGCCTAATTTTGCTTTCTGTCATATACAGAATAAGTCATTGCCCTTTATGTGACCTACGACTAAGAAAAAGGATTAGTGTTTCTATCTCACTTTAGATTTTGGACATAGGATACACATTTTGTAATACTTCTCAGATGCTTTTTAAGTCATTTGGAAGCCAGAAAATTTGTGTGCGTCCAGAGAAAAGGAGGGTTCTGTAGCAAACAAAATTGTAAAACAGTCAACCCTGCTTCCTGGCCACATAGCATGCAAACCTCTGTCTTCATGCAGAGGGGATTCATAGTGGAAAAGGATGCCATGTAGATTCATTAGCAAACCCTAACTATAAAAACATAGTCCATTCTTCTAGAGTTGTGGAACAACGTTTTTAGGTTTAGAAGTGACTTGAACATGCCAGTATGCCTCAGTAAATTAACCATATCCTTAAAGCTTCCCATCATGACATGAATATCACCAGACCAATCAGGTCAGCAAGTTGACAGATATAGCAGCAATCCCTCAGATAATAAAAGCAGCATATTTGAAAAGGATTTCATTAGATTAGGAAGGCAAAGTAAGTTACATGGACAGGCAGTCTCTGTCATCATTGCAACAGCTTCTGTTACACATCACTTTTTCTCTCAGCTCAGAAATGTAGTGATGTTAATGAGTTCCTGGTAGGAAGGAAGGCACAAAACCTGGCTTGTTTCCTTAATTACTTGGCTTCTTATGTCTAGAAGGACCCAAACTTAGATTCTAATGCCTTGGAGCAGCGGGGCCCTGCTCAATTATTACATAAAAGTTGTTCTTCTTATGAAAATTAGTTATAGGCAAAGGGTATCTAAACACCAGAAGGCTGTAGTGTATGCACAGGTATGAAGCTCCAGAGATGAATTGAACTGAGCTAGAAGAAATCATGCTGTTGTTCATTTGGTGTTTGCAAGATGGTTTCAAAGACTAAATGGCTAGTGATTTACCAAATTGCAAGATCAATCATAAAAACACTTTCTGAGTAAGAATCACTGCAAAAAAAAAAAAAACAAAAACAAAAAAACACATCTGTGAATTATGAGTTGGACTTTCTTCAAGAGAATGGACCATCCTGTGTCAGTCATCCAAGGAAGAAAGAAATCTTTTCTGAACAATGAACAACCCCTAAGTAAAACCCAAAGTTGGAGAGGAGACCTCTGTGTCTAAGTCTAAAGGACTCCAAGTATCCAAGAATGTCTATTAGAGTGGGATAGCATTTTGATGGAATTAGCAGTCTGCCCCGGGGACTGGTAGAATATTTCACTGTATTGAAGTGGATCACAGAGGGGTAACGCTGGGGTCTGTTTTTGGTCTTTCACCACTTCTGTTTTGGGACGCTTGTCCTATTCTATGTCCCTGCCACCATGAGTTGAGTACTCTTTCTCTGTCACATCTTCATGCCATAATGTCTTTGCTTTGGAGGCAGACAATCATAGACTGAAAAGTTGAGCAAATTAAAAATCTTCTGGAAATTGTGAATATTGGTATTGTGCTTCAGCCATGAGAAAACTGACTAATACACCAGGAATGAACATATCCAGAGATCTCCTAGTGGACTCTGTGATATTTAAAAAGGGAAGCTGTTTGGGATGCAGTCAATATTGAAGACTAAGGATGAGCTGGAATTGTGAGTTCTGATTATATCTATTGCCAAATAAAGACATGTAACAGTACCTTTCGATTATAGTGACTGTCTGTTACTCTAAGCCAGTATAAATGCAGTGTCACTGAATTTCATTGTGGAAATTAAGCAACATCATAAAATGATTCTGCAATGAAAAGATAAAGATGAGGTTGGTGCCATCCCAGTCCTAGCCCATTAAGAGACGGGTGTTGGGATAAACCACTCAATTGCCTCTTGCAGGGATCTTGGACTCTGTGGGCCCAGGGGTCACATTTAGGCAGCAGGACAAAGTGAAGACATTTCTTCAGGGGTCAGAGGAGCAGAATATGGGAGACGTCTACTCACCATGTGTTTGACAGTACACTGGAGAACTGTATAAGAAAACAGATGGAAAACCTCATCAGGCAAAAATCCTAACAGAGATAAGTGAGACTATATATATATATATATATATCTGTAGAAATGTAACCTTTACAAAATCAAAGGTTATCAAGGAAAGGTCCATTTAAGTTTTTAAAACAAAATGTGCTATATTGAATGCAAGAGTTATAATAAAAAAATTATCCAACTTGCAGCAGAAAAGACTCATTTTATGTATTTTGAGAAAAGCATTGGCTATTACTCATTATTTAACAAAGATTTAGAATATTACTCCCAAAGATTTTTTAAAGCATATATGCAGGATCACTATGGTAGTCAGGGAAATGGGTTATTTTCAACATCCTACTTCAAGTATGTTAGCATACACCTCAATTTATTATTCATACATTTAAAATACATTCACACACTTATTTTTAAAATTTTTGTTTTATAATGTATACTATAATTTGTAGTAAACATAAGATTAGAGCCTGTCATGCCTGTATCATGAACTGCTAAAATTTTAATAAGGAGCAGCTAGAAAAGTAAGTTGGTGTATAGATATATCATTTTTCACAGGCTAATATGAGAAGAAAAAAGTTCTGTTTTAGTTTAGTGCCATATGTAAAAATTTTAATATGTGCTACCAGTAAGCTCTATTTAAATAATTAATACATCTATGTGAATTACATATTAAATCAACACATCATCTTTTAACTATTTTATATAAAAATTTGAAAAAATGGGCAAGTTTTTTAAAGCTATGTACATACATATTTACATATATTTAAAGCTATGTAAATATATACATATGTACATACACATACACAACAGGACCTACATACACATATATGTGCTCTTTAATATAATAACTAATTGTTGATTGCAGTACAGATGTATTTGGAATTCCTTGTGATACTGGACTTCTAACAATAAAACTCTAATGGTATCTGGTTACTTTATTAGATATCCGGTTAGACTACTGAGTGGTATCAGGTTAAAAGACATCTAAATATTCATTCTATGAATTTGAATTCCATGTATGAGAAAATGTCTAATACATGCATTGGAAAACTCAACAATACTAATAAAAAATTTGCATGTACAAATGAAACATTCCTAGTTTTCTAAGAAGCAACTTTAAGAAGCCAGAAAGACACAAATACAGGGACTTCCCACAAGTATTTTTCCTTACTGTAAAGTAAAAATAGTTAACAAAGTGTATAAGAAATCTAATTTTGTTATTGGAAAGTGTCTCAGCTACTCATCTCTCCTTGCTGGGACAAATACCCAACACTCAAAATTAGGGAAGGAAAGGTTTGTTTAGCTCACAGTTAGTGGAGGTTTCAGTTTATATTCAGTTGGTTCCAAGGCAGAGTGGTACATGGCAGAGAGTAACCATTCACAGTGGTGGCAAAAAGCAGAAAGTAAGAACAAGTGGTATTAATGGCAACCATGCAACAGAGAGCAAGTGTGACTCCCTTATGTTGCCTTCAGGCTATTGGCCCCAGGCTGGGTGTAGCACACACACCCATAATCCAGCAGCACTCACACCCATAATCCCAGCACTAGATCATGAATTCATCACAAAGTCTAGAAGTCCTCCCCATGACTGCATGAGGCTTTGGGGTGACAACCAGACACAAACCATAGCATTCCACCCCTAGACCCCCAAAGACTCATGCACATCCTTTTGTCCAAAAGGCATTTTATTCCATCTCCAAGAGTTGTCAAAGTTCTAACAGTTTCAGCATTGTCCAAGTCCCAAGTCTCGTCCAAGACCTAAAGCAAACTCTTAGCTGGGAGCCCCTGTACAAATGAAAAGTTTAACATTTCCAACAGTCAAAGGCATAAGATAAACAGTACCATTCCAAAAGGTATACACAGCAGGATACCAAGAATTGGGATGAAAGCAAGCCCAAAATCCAGCAGGACAAACATTAAATCCTGTAGGTCTTTGTGGAATATCCTAACCAATCTGTCAAATTGGAGCTCCATGTGGCTCCACCTCCATAGCACTTCTGCTCATAGCTCCCATGGTTTCTCTCCTAGGCCTGCTTTGCTCCTTTTCTAAAGTTTTCCTCAGATAATCTACATTCATGGCTTTCCGAACTTCTGAGGTTTCCACTGAACAGGCTTCTCACTCACAGCTTTACACTCTGCCCTCTCAAGGACACTCTTCCTGGCTTTCCAGGCCTTCTTGTGAAACTGAGGTGGAAGCCTTCTTAACTTCAGAGCTCCTGCATTCTGCAAGTGCCAAAAACCAACGCCACATGAATAATGCTAAGTTCTGCAACTAGCTGGGGCAGTAAGCAGACTTCCTTCTCTCTTGGCTGTAGAGGCCGAGTACCTGGATTGCTGAACACTCTGACCCTGATTCCAAGGAAAATAAATTCTCTATGCTGGCACCATTTTGGACCCTGGTGTGGCCACTGCTGCCATTCTGGAACATGGGGCTCTGTGGCCTTCCCCTCAAGGCAAAGTCCCTCTCCCTTGTAATTCTGAGACTGCAAAGGGTGGAGATCTGCTTCCTCCTGTGATGTCCTCAGGCCATTCATCCTTTCTATTCTGTGGTTCCTTCCAAGCAATGGAGATCCTCTTAGCTCTATCTTTACAGTCCACAGCTTTATTGGAACTTCCTTTCTGGCCAAACCAATATTTTAAATCATCCTGCTGGGCTCTTTCCTCTTGATTCTCAACATATATCTGACTAACCACCACCCTCCAAAAAAAATAGCCATTCTGCTGCCTCAATACTCTGCTTTGAGATTTCATTTGCAAGATTAAGCAGTTCATCATGCTTAATCTCAGTCTTAGGCAAAATCTCTGGACATGAACAAAATTCAGACAAATTTTCTGCCAAGCCATAACACAAATCATCCAGAGTCCAATAACCAGTGCTTCTTCCCAGCAGAAACCTCCCCAGCCTGGTCTATACAGGCAGGATTTCTACCATCCTCTGGTCTTCTTAGCTCTGACCAGAATCTCCCATACCAAACAGCTGAAGCTGTTCCAGTGCTTCTCTTATAGGTGACATCTGTGAACCTTTCCTATCTCTTCCCATAAGCCATTCCCATACGTAGTCCACATGGCAGGTTTAGCCACAGCAACAACCTCACTTCTCTGGTACCAAATTCTGTCTCGGTTACTCTTCTCTAGTTGCTGGGACAAATACCTAACACTCAAAATTAGAGAAGGAAAGTTTTATTTAGCTCACAGTTAGTGGAGGTTTTAGTCCATACTCAGCTGGCTCCAAGGCAGAGTGCCACATGGCAGAGAGCAACCATTCATGGTGGTGGCAAAAAGCAGAAAGTAAGAGCAAATAAATGGGAGTAATGGCAAGAGAGAGCAAGTCTATCTCCCTTATGCTGTACTCAGGCTATGTGCCCCAGGCCAAGTTTAACCCTTGCATCTATAATCCCAGCACTAGATCATGAATTAGTCACAAAGTCTAGAAATCTTCCTAGGACTGCATGAGGCTTTGCAGGAGACAACTAGACACAATCCATAACAGGAAGTAGGAAAACATTCTGAATATCTCATGAAGTTCTAAGAATCTGAGCTTCTTGAGTTCTTTCCTAAAAAGACCTCAAAGTTTTACTGATCTAAACTCAGCATTTTTTATTTCCACGCTGTCTCCATATGAGAAGGGAACAGAACATTAACAAAAGTTAGGATCATTGAACTAAGAAAAACAGCTGAAAAGCTAGACATGGTCACTTATGAAACATGAACTTGTTCTCTGTTATTGCTATAAGGGATTCTACCAATTGATATTTATTTTATTTAACATAAAATACACAGAAAAATAGTACATGAATATATATGCATGGTTTAAAGTAATGCTAAACACTTTTATTACATATCATGTTAAGCCTAGTGGTAATGATTGTAAACTTTTTCAAAAATTTTAAACAATTTTAAATATACAATTTCCATGAAATTTCAATGGAGTAGAGAGTAGTGTACATAGATTTATTTTTTCATGAAGCTATCAAGTGTTTAATGTATTCTGAGATCAGCATGCTTTAATTAATCTAATTTTAGAGAAATTTTCATAATTTTAGTGTGTATACAAAGTCAGATCTGAAATCTGAATGAACGACTCTTAGAAACGATGCCAAAGTGAATTGCATTGACATAACATCATATAATATATTGGAAAACTACCAAAACTGTACAACTCTAAAATTTTATTTTTATCTAACCACATAATAGTCTGAAGAGCTGGTAAAAATCACTTCGGCGAGGCTACCTTCTGCATGAAAATGTACCTTGTAAGTATGCTGTTCTTGAAATTCCCATTAGTTTTATAGATTCTTAATAAAAACCATAAGCTCCACGTGTTACTCATAGGCTACAATCAGTGAATATCTGTAAATGGAATTAATTTAGACCATGTATTGAAGAACACTTACTATAGCAAGCGTCTTAGAGATCCATTGATCTAAACCCAGTATTTTATTAGGAGCAAAAATGAGGCCAAGAGGAGACACTTTATTTGTCCAGTAATGCAGCTAATTAACGACAGACCTGGGACTTGAACACAGTAAATATAGATGCTCTTCCTTTACCTCTCCACAATTCTCACACATACACATGGCCCATAAAGATGAGTTCTACTTTGTTTTCTTCTGTTAACAATTAAAAAATAATTGAATTGTATGAAAAAATACTTCATGTGTCCATATTTCATTTTTACAAAATTATAATTTAAATTGCCCCTCACAGAGAAGTAGGATGCTCCTTAGAAAGACATTCAGGATGATGATTTAGGACACATGTAGCCACCGACACCTCTCTTGTGCTCACTGCGAGAGCTTCTGAACTTCTCTTGCTATCTCTCCCCACGTCCCTGCCCTCTGTGCTCTACACGGCAACTACCATGATTCTCTTTCGATGTAAGCTGGGTCCCACCTCTCCTCTGCTCCATTTCCTAGAGCGGCTCCCATGTTCCCTGGAGTAAAGGGTCAGCCTCTCAGGACCAGCTCCATCCTGCTGCCCCCATCCTGATGCACATCTCTTGCCTCGTCACCGACTGCCTGTTCCTTTGCTGGTACCTCTGTTCTCAGTCAATATATGCCAGCATGCTTCTGCCTTGAGCCTCCCAACTACCTGAACTCCTGTGCAAAATGCTCTCCCTCTAAATATCTGCACAAATATCTTACCTTTCAAGGATGTTGGATGTCACCTTTTAAATGAGGCCTCCACATCATCCTCCCACATCACTCACTCTAGGGTCTATACTTCTATTTCAGATTTAGCATGTGTTACTCTTAAACATTACCAGGTTCACTTTTTTGTTATGCATTTTAATTGCTATCTCCTCCTACTGAAAGGCAAACTTCAAACTAAGAGGGGTCCATCTGTCCATCCACACATTCCCAGTGCCTAGAATATTGGATGGCACAGAGTAGAGGTGTATTTGTTAAACTTAATTGGCCATGATTTTCCCCAAAAGATCATTTCATTTACATAATATTGATTTTGTTCATTTGTTTGTCCTTTGAGACAAGATCTTGCTGTTTAGTTCAGGCTGGCCTTAAACTGCCAATGTAGTCCAGAATGGCCTCAGGATTGTGGCAATCCTCCTGCTTCAACCTCCTGAGTGCTGGTATTAGAGGTGCATGCCTCCATTCCCAGCAGAATATCGTATTTTTAAATTCCTCAAATAATTCTATGTATTTTGATGACTATAATAAGAATGTAGTCATGATTTCAGATTTAGTAAAGTAGCTTCAAAAAATTAATGTTTATTATATGGGTTTTATATTTTAAATAATTCTGATTTTGTTATTTTCAGCATATAGCTTTACCTGATGTGAGTCAGTAATGTTAAAAAGTTGCATCGACAAGTTTAGGTAGCCTAGATATCATTTAAAACACTGAATATAAAAACTATTGTTTATAAAATAGTAAACAAAATTTTGCCTTGATTTACAACGCTTGTTTCTTTGAAAGTTCTATAGAAGTAGTTTCATTGTTTGAATAATCCTAAAATCTTTCTGTACTCATGCTATAAAAGAAACTCATTAATAAGATTCATTTTGTCACTTTGTCATTGAATTCAAGTAGAAATAGTTCTGACCAAATATAAATAGAAACATATGTGATGATAGCATCATTTCAGTCCAAGTGTATTTTCTTTTCCTTTGGCTAGCTCAGGCTGCAGGTCTTGTGCCTCTTGCAGATCTTGGGGATCAAACTGCGGTACCCTGCACCTGCCTGAGTTTACCCAAGGAAGCGCTTTAAACAACTGAGCTAACCTGCAAGCCCTTCAATTGTGTTTTCTTTACTGCAATTATAAATGCATTTTCTGGGCTGGAGAAACAGCTCAGAACCACAGATCCTGCCTGCCAAATACAAGGTCCTGAATTTGATTCCTGGTACCAAAAAATACATTAATTAATTAAAAATAAATGCATTTTCTTTTGTTTTTCATCACAGTATCTTCTGACAAGTTATTCCCATGGGGAAAAATATCATGTGTTAAAATTATTTGTTAAGTCAAAACTTTTTCTGGGTGAATAAATATTATTTGTGAAAATATTTCTTAGTGAAGCCTACAAACAACTTGGTTAACTTAGTTAACTCTGGAAAGAGTTAACTTTATGACAAAACCTTCTAAGGGTATTTTTTAGAAACATAAAATTTGCTAATCGAAGCACAGAATATTTTGAGCTTTTCTTATCCTGGTAAAGAAGCTGAAAAAGTACGAGTTAATATACTATGACTATGCAAATTAGACACTATTAACTAAAGGAGAAATGAATGTAATTCTAGGCCATTCTCCATTTTTAGCAACTATATATCTAGCTATGATTTTTCCTATTGAAAAGGTACATTAGAATCTGATGTGCCTGGCCTGGTGTACGGAATGCTAATACTTTCTAATTACAGACTTTCCTGAAAATCAGGTAAGTGCTGAAAAGAGATGTTTAATGGATCTGAATCTAAATTGTACCATTATTAACTCATTACTGCCAAGAAAGCAAGCATTCAGTGGAAGCTGCTACTCAACTTGGTGATTTTTATCTTAGTATTGATTTCCTCTTCAATACGTCCCCCTAGCTAAGCCTTTGAATTATCCTCTCAAATTTCTTCAGAGTCAGATTCAAAGACTATTTGAAAATTTAAAATATTAGCATCTTAGAAATTGCTCCTCTGAAGTGTAAAAGCTGGATAGCTATTCCCAACCCACAGGAATAAGGAAGTACAATCTGAATAGATGAAGCTGTGGGTAAGCAGTTATTGTGTTAGGGACCAACAGGCAGGATAAGCAAAGTACAGCCAGGTCAGCCCCAACTCAAATCCTGCTGTGGGTCCATTAAATTAAGTTACAGTCACTCCATTTCTTGTAACATAGGAGTGCCTGACCCCTAGGATACTACGTGAGCAGTAAGGAGGAATTGCGAGGCTTCCAGGACAAGCTCTGCCTTTGAGAAGTTGTCAGTGTGTGGTTGCAACGCCATGAATTAGTCTGCTCATTTTGCCTATATTTTTCTTTTAAATGATTAAGTCATTTTAAAATTAGCAATACAATAGGACAAGAACATCAAAATTACATACAGTAAATTTGTTAGATTGTTCTATTGAAATTTTCTGATAAGCAAAAAAAAAGTTTTGAGTGAATTTTTGCAAGGTATTGCAGGCACCATATGGCCATCATGGGGAAATGAGTCTGAAATCTCAGTGTGAAGGTAAAACTGGAACAGCACTGCCAAAGGAAAAAGAACCAAAGTGCCTTGCAAGAGGCTTCAAGAGGGGGTGTTCATTGCTCCAGTGATTTCTGGGGAGTGCAGGTGGTTATGACCCAAGTCCAAAATCAGATGTGAATTTGTTACAGCTAAAATGTTTGAGTCATAATTGTTAATGTCTTATTATGGAAGGAGGTAGGGATTCCTTTTTTCTTGAAAAATTGCTTATACATTATTGGATAAAAATGAACTTATTTTAATATTGGATACTTTATGTGGCTTATTTTCTGTACCTTTGGAAGTTTTGACACAGTTCTAAAACAAAATTCTGAAAATAAACATTTGCTTCTACTTTCCCCTCAAATGCTGTGGAAGAAACATGATTTTATCTATTATCAGGTTCATTAGCAAGTTTATGTTTGAAACTTGAATGTCAATTTGTTAATGTATGATGCAGATCTTCAATGAAACTAAAATGATTGTCCACTGGTGATTCCTTCCTTAATCAGTGGTTATTCTCATGATCACAAAAAAACAAAACAAAAACAAAAACAAAAAAAATATGACACTGTAACTGCAACTGCATTTAATGAGTAGAATTCTACACTTAGTTAATCTATTCTCTTTTCTCCATTAATTTAATCATCTTATATAGTATGAAGTTATGTATTCATATTTTATTCCAGAGGTTCAATAAGTGGATTTGTTCACTCTGTTTCTTTGCTAATTTATCTTGGTACTCAATTTCTTCCATCTTTTGAGTCCCTTTTGGCTTGACCTTTTCTTCCATTTGTGATAATTTCTTCTCTGAATCCTGAAGTCATCTCAGCTACTCTACAGTTCTACTTCCTTTACTATAGATTCACTATGAAATCTCATTAGACTAATTTTTACATAAAAGACTTCAAATTTATATTTGAAGCTAAATCTTTTCCCTCAAGTTTCAAAATACATCTCTCTTTGCCAACTGCATCTTCTGGTGTCTCATAAGCATCTCAGACATAAACTGCTCCCCCAAAACTTGATTCCCCCATACAAACCTGCACACACTATTTCAATATTTCTACCAATTCATACAACTCTTCTTAACCAGCATTCAAATCAAAACTCTTGAAGTCCTTTTTGACCTCTCTCTTTTCCCATATGTCTGTTGGGAAGTCTGGTAGCTTCCAACTTCATAAATCTCCGAGTACCTGACCACTTATCATCAGTGTCTCTGCTACGACATTCATGTTGTCATCATCCTTCATCTTCGTTCTATGGAGAATGCTGTCCATTCCCCATGTTGTAGCTTTTGTCTCCCTTCCAAACTTAATCTCCAAACAATGAGCACAGTAATCCCTTTGATTATGTATTATGTTGTAGCATTTCCCTGTTCAGCCTCTTCCAACTTCTACCTATTTGTTGACATTAAAACTAACAAGACTAACCTGCTAGGTTCTGTTTATTCTATCTGGCAATTGTCACTCTTATCTCTGCCCTACTGCTCTCCTCTTCCCTAAGTACATTTATTCCACTACCATCTCTTGTTCTTCTGCTGCTCTTCTAAGACCACTTCTGCCCTGGCATTTGCACATCCTATTCCTATGGCCTGTTTTTTTCCTCTGCTTCTAGAGATATGCATAGGTGCTCCTTGCTATCCTTCAGGTCTTGAACTCAAATGCTGCCTTATCAAAGAGACTTTTCTGATATTTCCTCTAAAACAACAATACCCAGTTTATTTAATTAGATTTAAAATTTCTCACACAATTTTGCACCATGTGATATTGATAAAATATTGCGAATTTAAACTTTGTCCTGGTTCCACATGCCTAATATGTAGTAGGAAACCAATGCATACTTCCTGATCAAATGAATAAAGTGTAGATGAAATTATGCTAAAGTGGCTTAATGCATCCACCACTAGAAGTAGCCTTGATAACAAATCTAAAAGTACTGTGTTTGTGGGCTGCAAGTCTTCTCTTCCAAGAGTTAGATGCTACTAAAAACTGTATTCTTCTTCTGTGCTTTGTGTTGTCTACAAATTCCCATGGTACAAGGTTTCTACTAGACTAGCCAATATGCTTGATAATGTGGGAGTCATTGCATCTTTAAAATGAGTTGGCTCATCCCTGGTCTGACCTACCAGGAGCCTATACTCTACTTCTCAAAGCCAGTCACACTATCTTTCAGATCTTCTCGGAGATACTCCATTCTTCCCTACAGTTTCCAATGTCACACATTTCTCTTAAACATTTGATTCATGGAATCATCTGTCACTAAAGAGGACTTACATAATTTTCCTTGTAGTGAGTCTGACTCAGAATTTTGTTCCATTTTCTTACATAACACCTGACAAAAATATCTATCTTTATCTCTGGGGCTTTAACATGTAGAAGCAAGTTTGTACATATCAGCTGATCTTAATACATATAGAACCACCTGTGTGCTATGTTGGTGCCAGTTAAACCAATTGTTATTCTTTGTATCTGTTATCATTTGTGTGTATTTGTCCTCCTAAAGCCTCATGCAGTCACTGAAGCACAGTTCTACATCGTGACTAATTCATAATCCAAGGATGGGATTGTGGATCTGAGTACTGTTGGGATTGTGGGGTCTGAGTCCTGCTGGGATTATGGGTGTGAGTGCTACACCCAGCCTGGGGTGGATACCTTGAATGTAACGTAAGAGAGACAGACTTGCTCTCTGTTGCCGTTATTGTTTGCCACTGCTCCTGCCCTTTTGCTCTCTTGTCCTTTGCCACCACCATGAAAGGATGCTTTTCTGCCATGTGCCACTCTGCCTTGGAGCCAGCTGAGCATGGAAAGAAACCTTTGGTAACTGTGAGCTCAGTAAGCCTTTTCTTCCTTCAGTTTGAATGTCAGGTATTTGTCCCAGCAATGAGAGAAGAGCAACTGAGACAATATCAAATACATCCATGTCCATGTGGAAGCCTCTATAAACCCCATGAAAAAAGAACAAAGTTTTCCATCTTTACAGATGAAGAAATAGAAGAATTTCAGGTATAAACAATTCTTGCAAAAATCATTTGTGTAGGACTGTAACAAAAAGTCTTACATATGCTTTAAATGCAGGTTCTTAAACTCTAAAACCTACTCCCTTTTCTACCATGTTCAATTTCTTCCTACATACTGAGTGTAGGCCCCTCCTGGCTTTTCTGTGACTATGATCTCTCCAGCCAATATAACAAATATTCTGCTGCAAAATTAATTTCTTGTAAGCTGCTATAGCAAGTACATGTGAATTCTCCTCCAGTCTGACACCCACTCAGCATTCCAAGCCAAACAAAGCAAATGATACATTTATATAAGACTCTAACCTGCCTGTGATTTCGGGCAGGGTGATTTTATCCTGCTTCTGCTCTTTGTTGAAATGGATCAGTCTAGGCAGTGGTCCTCTAATACTGGTTATCTGACCCTTTCCAATGGGATATCCAACAATGCGTATGGCACTTTCGCTTGGGACTAAACAGGAAGTACTATCATTTCTTGCAAAAACTACAAATGTCTTAACAGAAGACAAAGATAATATTAAATATCCTGAAATGCACAGAACAGTCTCCACCACAAGGAATTACTAAACCAAATATGTCACTGGTACAGAAGTTGAAAAACCCTGCTGAAGGGCAACCCAAACTATAAAAAATAAAGAAATATATATATACCAAATTTGAGAGCATTGAACTATATAAATCAATTTTAAAAGGATGTGAAAAGTCTAATAATCAATAGAAAAATCTTTTTTTTCTTTCCATAAGTTTATTGAGAAACAAATAGCAATGAGACAGTTTCAAATCAAATTGGTAGGGCAGTTTCCATAATTAACACACTGCATACATTCTTCCTAGGAGTTAATTGCTGTACAAGATGTAGACATGATATTCTATTTAAAAACACTATTAGAACAAATCCCTTTATTAATGGAGAGAATGTAACTATATATCTATCCTAACCATTTTGAATGCACAGATACAAAATGGATATTCATCTGTACCCACTTTTTTTTGTTAAGTTCCATTATTTGAATATTAAGGGTATGTTAACTCAGCAAAATATTCTAAAAGAGTCCAGTAGTCTATAATACTATTGGGTCTTCTGCTTCACTGGCAATGTCAGAAATTTTTTACCTGAGTCCCCTACAGCTCAACATAACAGCATGGCTTTACTTCTTATAATATGTTTTTATACTTTTCTCCTGTATGGTTAAGACCAAGGTAAAGCAGGACTTATGCAACAAGAGTTGTAGCTTTTG
>NW_004524677.1:1477081-1479475 GCF_000260255.1 Octodon degus
AAGATCTTTTCAAGGAAAATTACAGTACTCTTAAAAAAGAGATCGTAGAGGATTTCAGAAAATGGAAAGACATTCCATGCTCCTGGATAGGAAGAACCAACATTGTGAAGATGGCCATACTCCCAAAATTGTTGTACAGATTTAATGCAGTCCCTATCAGACTACTACCAACATACCTCCCAGAGGAAGAGAAATCATTCCTAAAATTTATCTGGAACCAGAAAAGACCTAATATCAAAGGCAATCCTGGGCAATAAAGACAAGGCAAGAGGCATTACCTTTCCTGACTTGAAATTATTCTACAAGGCTACTGTGATAAAATCAGCATGGACCTGGCAACAAAACAGAACACATGTAGCCTTACAAACACACGTAGCCACCTTATCTTTGACAAAGGGGCCAAACATACTCTTTGGAAGAAAGATAGCCTCTTTAAAAAATGGTGCTGGAAAAACTGGCTCTCTACATGTTGAAAACTCCAACTTGACCCAAGTCTATCACCACGAACTAAACTAAAATCAAAATGGAATAAAGATTTAAACATTAAAGCAGAGAACTAAATCTCCTGGAAGAGAAAGTAGGAGGAACTCTTCAAGACATAGGGATAGCAAAGTCTTCGTGAACAGAAATCAAATCGCATGGGAAACACTTGAAAGAATTAACAACTGGGACCTGCTCTAACTGAGAAGTTTTTTCACATCAAAAGAAATTACTAATTAAGTGAAAAGGCAACCCACAAATTTGGAAAACATCATGACAAATAAGCACTCAGACAAAGGTCTGCTCTCTAGAATTTATAAAGAACTAAAAAACACTAGGGTCCCAAAATTTAAAGACCCAATCCGGAAATGGGCATCCGAGATGAACACACGCTTCTGAGAGGATGAAATTAAAGAAGTAAATAAAAATATGAAAAAATGCTCCACATCACTAGCTATCCACAAAATACAAATTAAAATAACATTGAGACATCATCTCACCCCAGAAAGAATGGCTATCATAAAGAAATCACCCAACAACAAATGTTGGAGAGCTGTGGGGAAAAAGGAACCCTTCTCCACTGATGGTGGGAATGGAGACTTGTGCAACGTTATAGAAATCAGTGTGGAGACTCCTTAGAAAACTAGGACTGGAAATCCCATTTAAACCAGCTATTCCTCTACTGGGAATTTTCCCAGATGATCTGAAAACATCATATTATAGGGATATATGTGGGCCTATGTTTATAGCATCACAATTTGTGATAGCCAAATCTTGGAAACAACCGAGATGCCCATCACTTGAGGAATGGTTGAAAAAGATGCGATATTTTTACACAAGGGAGTATTATTCAGCTATTAAGAATGATAAACTCAAAGCCTTTATATTGAAGTACTATTACAGATGCCACTTGAAGATATACTCAAGAGCGAAATAAAACAGACAGACGTGTAAATATTCTATAGTTTCCCTAGTATAAGAACTCAAAAGAAGAAATACAAGTAGGAAGGTATAATACAAGTAAAAGGAAAGCAGTATCTCGAGGACTAACTAATCAAGAGAGGGAAAGGAGAAGAGCTAGGAAACATGACAATGTCAAGCCATACAGTTATGTGTAGAACTTGGGCAAGGCAATGATCCTGAGAATCTCCAGAAGATTTTTGAATCTAGCATTTAATTGGAAAGACACTCACCCTGACTAACTATATATACTGATACCTGTGAACTAAGCTACTGCACTGAAGATGGTAATCTGTAATAGTACTTTCATGCTTAGAATGCCTGTCATTCTCTTCTGCTGAGTACAGGCTGCTTGTCATTACATGACAGTTGCTGCTGTGCTGTCACTCAGGTAGATGATTGTTCAAAAAGAAGGGTGTGGTGAATGAAGGCAAGAGATGGGAAAAGGAATATTGTGGGACTGTCCTGCTTCAAGGTTGTATATGGTTAGATTTTTGGACTTATGTGTAAACATAAGAATTATATAATTCTTTATGCCTATTTTTAAAAATATTTTCTAATTTTTAAATGTTTTTTCATCATATTCTGTAGGGACTTAAAGGTGAACATATCAATACTTGATGAAAAATACCTGTTCCGTGTTATGCCTAAGATGCTTGATATTCAGACAGATAGTGAGGTTAAGCTTAACGGCCTAAGTTGTATGGTACTAACAATGAGCTTTTCCTTTTTTTTTTCTTTTTTTCCATAATTTTATTGATAAACAGATAGCAATAAGACAGTTTCAAATCAAATCGCTAGGACAGTTTCAATAACTAACACACTACATACATTCTTCTTAGTGGTTAATTGCTGTACAAGATGTGGACTTGAGATCATATTTACAAACACCATTAGAACAAATCATTCTATTCATTAAGAGAATGTAACTATATATCTATCCCATCCACTTTG
>NW_004524677.1:1479575-1488055 GCF_000260255.1 Octodon degus
AATCCACACTCACATTTACTATTCTTCCTAAGCTTCAGTGTTATTATCACAAAATAAATTTAATAATATGTGCTATGCATGTTGTGTTATGAGGACTCTAATAATGTTATATAAACAGCTTAGGCTACTTCCTGAAGCAGCAAGTGCCCCATACATGTTTGCTATTGTTATTGTTACTATTGCTATATTCTTTTACCTCTCTTCGCCATAAGTCTGTTTTCTTTGAGAAACACACTCTTGCCTTTCTTCCAGAAATAATTCCTTTCTCAATCCAAGAAAAAAAATGAATCTTTGTAGTTCGTAGGACTCTTTCTTCTTTCATACCACACCATGTCTGCTCTCAAAATTGAGCATCTGTGATCACTTTACACTTTTTCTGATCCTTTCTGTGAACTAGCAGATTGATTTTTAAGCTTATCCTGTTGACATTTTCGGTTCCTAGGAAGTAAGACATTTGTTTTGCTCTAAATTTTGTCCCTGTGGATAATGCTACCCCAAAGACACCCTTCTTTTTGGGATTTCAACAGTCCCCCAAGTCAACCCAAGTCCATCTGCTAAAGGACCTAAAAAGCATCAAAAGTGTGATAAAGGAAATTGAGACTTTTGATCTTATCATTCCCTTTGGATTTTGTGATTGTTTGGCTTCCACAAAACTCTGAATTTTCCACAGAACAAATAGTGTTTCCCGCAGGCTGTTGTACATGTTCTCAATAATACGAGAAACTGGGGAGAAAGGGGCTGGATAGAGAAGGAAATGACTGGAGAATGCATGAAGATGACCTACAATATAGGTGGAAAGAGCATTCCGCCTGAATATTTTTAAAAAATGTTTTTCACTGGTAGCACTAATATGTGAAGAATGACCTTTTCCGTGTGGAGCGGCAATTTGGTAGAGGAAGAGCTTCGGTTTATACTTACACAGTCCTAAATTTCTCCTAAGCTTTGGTGCTAAACTGATTGCATTGTCCAGGCTTTAATTTGTTTCTTTATCTATATCTTGGCTACAATAATGTATTCATAGAGCTGTTTTGAGAATGAAACCCTACCTACCTACAAGGACTTATTGCATAGTTAGCACTTAAATAATATTATTTTACTTTAAAATACTCCCCTCTATGTTTAAAATACCCCTCTCTATGACCCCTCTATGGTTTGCCCACCTTAACCTGTATCTGAGAACAGGTATGGCTGATAAGTGCCAACACAAAATATTTTTTAAGGTATGTTTTTAATTGAAATTTTAATTTTGAGATAATTATTTCACGCAGTGTTTAGAACTAACTCAATAAGATCTTGTGTATTCTACCTATAGTTTCCTCCAATGATAAGTTTGTTGCAGAAAACACAGTATTAGATCACAACCAGGGTACTGACATTACTATAATCTAGAGCAGAACATGGTCAACACCCCAAGTCTCCTTCATGGTACTCTGTTATGCTAACCCTCATTTCCTTCCTAAAGGTAGTCATTCCTTAACCCTTGGAACCATTAATCCATCTTTCACATCCATCATTTCTTCGCTTCCACATTCCATAAATAGAATCATACACTATGTATGATTTATCTAATTGTTGGGCATATCAATAGCTGGTGACTTTTTATTGTTCAGCGGTATTTCAAGGTGCAGCTGCATCTTACTTTGTGTAACCAGTCACTCTTTGGATGTTTACATTCCATGTTATTGCTATGTTTTTTCTTTTGTGGCCGGCTCAACCCACCCTGGGGGTGGGGCTGGCATGGCACGTGGTGCCAGGGATCAAACCATGGTCCTTGCCCATTTGTCTAGGGTGTTTTGCTTTTTTTTTTTTTTTTTTTACCAGGGATTAAACTCAGGACCTTGTGCTTGCCTTATTCTACTGAGCTATCTCCCTGGCCCCTTTGTATAGGGTTTCTATGTGAACATATGTCTTCTTTTCTCTATCATAAATTCCCAGGAGTCCTAAAAATGGCTTATATGGCAACTACATGTTGATTTTGTCAGGAAAATGGTACAATGTTACTCAGCTGTTCTATATCTCATTCTACATTTCCACTGGCAATATCTGAGTGATCTAATGTCTCTGAGTCTTTAGCAGCACCAATCATTGTCACTGTTTATTGCTTTCCTGAGATATACACCATGCTTTTTTAATGTAAATTCACACAATGAAATGATGACTATGCTCCAGCCACCACAACCATCACCTCTTATGATAACTGTGTGTGTGTGTTGATTTATCTTCCTATCAAATAGCAAATGTACAGTATATAATTAACTACAGTCACTATGCTGTACAGTAGGTCTCCAGATTTACTCATCACTGTAAGTTTGTACACTTTGACAAATATTTCCATATTTTCCTGGTCTCCAACTTCTGATAATCACCCTTATATTCTTTGCTCTTACAAATTCAACTCTTTGAGATTATCAATAAATGAACTTATCTGACATTTGTTGGGAGTCCTTCACTTAGCATAATATCCTCCAGGTTCACATATGTTGTTATGAATGACACAGTATTTCCTTTCTTTTCTAAATTTATTTGGTACAGGGTCTTGCTATGCACCTCAGACTCATAGAAATCTTCCTGTCTCAGCCTCCCTCCCCAGTGCTGGGATTACTAGCGTGTACCACCACTCCAGGTTTTGGTCCCTGGCATGGTGCGCCCAGGTTCTGGGGCTTGTGTGGCCTGCAGTACCAGGGATCAAACCCAGGTCCTTGCATTTTCCAGGCAGGGCCTTAGACCACTGAGCTATCTCCCCTGCCTTATATTTCCTTTCTTTAAGGCTGAATAATTGCATTATAATATTAAACATATGTGTGGATATGCACTGTATATATGATAATTTCTTTAATCCGTAAATGTTGACATAAATTGATGCTATACTAGCTATTGTGAATAGTGCTGCTGCAAGGAACATGGGACTGTAGGTGTCTCTTTGGGACACTAAGTTTATTTTCTTTTGACCTGACAATTAGATCATTGGATCATACAGCACTTCTACTAATAATATTGTGAACAATTCTATAATGTCTCCTGCAATGGATGCAAAAATTTCTATTTACATCAATATAGTACCAGTAGCGTAAAACTATTCTCTTTTGTCCACATATTTACCACAACTTACCATCTCTAGACTTCTTGTTAATAGTCATCCTCACGGTGCAAGGTGATCTCTTACCAACAATTCAAAGATTGCACTGAATAATTCTAAGCACTTGAAATCTGATTTTTCAAATTCTCTTTTACTTTTGAAGTTTTCTTTTATCCCCATAATTCTCCCATGTGAAAAAAAGTAAAAGAACTTTGGTTTTGCTTTTTAAGTTAATTTAAGTAGTTTAAAAAGGAAATGTACTCAAATCTTGATCATTATGCTTTGCTCCATTGTAGAAACAAATCTTAAGCTTGCATCAAGCACGTATTGTGTTGGAGTCCAGAAAGCTTCTGTGAAACCCATACTTTATTTTTTATTTTATTTTCTTTAATTGAGAAACAAATATCAATGAGACAGTTTCAAAGCTGATTAATAGGACATTTTCAATAATTAATACATTATACATTGCTATCTTCTTAGTGGTTATCCATAGTACAAGAAGCAGACAGATTATCCTGTCCAAACACTATTACTACAAATCATTCTTCTCACTGAATTAAGTGAAAGTCGCTGTATCATATTTTAAACTCCTCAGTCTAGTTGAAGCATATAGAAGTAATACAATATTTTGAATACTTTTGTGACTCTGTATATTTTAGAAGAGTGAGTTGCTCTTAACAAACTGATGAAAGTCTCCATAGACTTGAAATTGAACGAAAACTCAGAAATCAAGAGCTCTGAATATCAAAGCAGTAGTCATAGTTGACTCATGAAGGGTAGCAAAGACTGCAGGAGGATAACTAATCTTACAACTGGAGTCTGGAAAGCTTTTGGTAACCCCAGAAGGCAAAGCTTGCCTAAAGCTGCTACCATGTAGGAAAAAAGAGACAAAACCCAATAGCTTTGATTCAGGGTATGCCTACATCACAGTAAATTAACAGATCTGGAATGGCTTTTGGATCATTTTCCAGGCTTGATAAAACAGGCTGGGTTTGGCACAAACAAATAATAGTCATAGCCAAAGAAAAATGGATATGAATAAAAGGAATAAATAAATAATTGAGATGAATATCCACTAGTAAAGAAGAATGATTACTTAAAACATAAGAACGTTTTGAAAACTAATATGGTGGAGGACAGCAAGGAAGCTCAGTAATCAGAAGACAAATTTACTAATAGCAAATCAACAAATACCCATAAGCAAGATAAGTAAGGAAGAGATAATATTTTTTAAATGAACAAATAAATGAATTTGTTTAAACAAACAAATAAATGAATGAACTGATGTACAAAATAACTAGTTAGGAAACATCTACCACTGAACTCCATTTATTAAAATGTATACATATTTCTTAAACAAAATAAAATTTTAGAATAGACATAGTCAAGTGTTGAGTTAGAGGACTGGAATAAAGCTCTGAGAATTCTCCCAAAACATAGCTTGAGGTATTGAGAGCAACTGAAGCAGAGAAAGACATGAAGGGTAGAAAGACAAAACAAACGTGAGTACCTAAACAAATGTGGTACTAATCAGCAAGAGAATAACAGAGAAGGCAATATTAGTTAAGTATAGCTAAGAATTTCCTGTGCTTGAATACGACATCACACATAAAATCAGATAAGTTAAAAATAAATTACTCCATGTATACATTTCAATCAAATGAGTATACCAGGAATAGTTCAAAATTCCTAGCTAGGCATAGTAGTACATGTGTATAATCACAGCATTAGGGGAGACTGAAGCGGGAGGATCACAAGTTCAAGTACGGCTTGAGCAATTTAGTAAGATGAGACTCTGGCTCAAAATAAGCCATAAGAAGGACTGGGATGTAGTCCAGTGCTAAGTCCCTGGGTTTAACTCCCAGAAACCCCTCACCAAAACCTCATATGTCTTTGCGGAAAAGAGAAACAATACATAAACCCTTCCCACTCCAACCAGCACTAGGATCAAATGTCAGGCAAGCACTTGACCACTGAACTACGTCTCCAGCCTTCTAAATATAAGTTCTGTAAGTCCAACTCATCAGCGTTATTAATGCCATGTAACTAAGCAGGATTCATCACAGAAACGCAAGTGTGGTTCAACTTCAGAAAACACTGCTATCTCTGTTTTATCTCAGGAAATAAATGTAGTAAAAATTAGGGAATATTTCCATTAGTCATGAAGAAAGCGGAGTTCCTTGCTGTCAGTCAGTGCTCATCCTTATTCATTACTGCACGAAAGACCTTACTGAGGTAAAGACTACTGAATAATAAATAAATGCATAAGGATTGAAAGAGTATAAATAAAACATTACTCACATGGAGTACTGCTGTCACCATGAAATTATATGGTAATCTGTAGACAGACAATTCCAATTCATAAAAAAGTTCAACACAAAGCTAGGTACAAGATTGTTATATAAATATTTAAAGGAATATATATGTTTTAATATATGAAATAACCTAGTCCTGTTGGATAGGAGGCCCATATATTCCAGTTTGACCTCATCTGAATTACTTTTATCTGTGACCACCTTATTTCCAAATACAGTCATATTCTGAGGTACTGGGGTTCAGGACTTCAACAACACTTTGAGGAACACAAGTAAACCCACAAAGGTCCCAAAATTTTAATTATTGTTTAAAGATTTAGAAGGCCTGTGTCACTGGCCAACCATCAAAGACCATTAGGTGTAGACCTGTTGTGTCCCGTTGTTCATTATAAGGATTAGGTACTTGACTCGGCAAAGAAAGCTGCAAGATGCAGGCCAGGTGGGGTATCTGGGTCAGAACAGTGGTGGAGCTTGTTATTACAGTTTGAGCTTATGTTGGGTTATCCTGGGGAGGGCTTAAAAAATTGGGTGTGTGTTTTGAATTGGATGATAACATAAAAAGAGACAATTGTTTGATCTCCAGGTCACTGGGATCTTAATTTTTATCTAAAATAAAAGGAGCAGAGAAATAAAATTTGAGGAGCAGAGAAGGACTGATTCTGCAACTAGCATAGGTGGAACACTTGAAATATGTTAGCCAGAAGAGTGGTATTTGGCTATTTTTGTAGTTTGTGCAGTGTCTATGTGATGATGCTCTTTGTCTCCCTCTGTTGTAATTGTAGTGATTCCTCTGACAGGGTACAGTGATGTCATATTCACCACTGTCTAGTTGTCACTGGCCAGTTACCACCTAACAGCTGTTTAGGACAATCTTGTTCATCTCACCTGAATGCAGGATGAAATTTATCATGATTCCTAACAGTATAAAGACACTCACACTGAGCAGGCAATATCATTCAGTGGACTAAAGTGCCTGCTTAGGCAAGCTTAGGCAAGCACAGGGAATGCAGTTCAATCCCCAGCACCACATGCCATGCTGGTCCCACTGCAGGGCTCTCTGAGCTCACCAGAGACCCAGTGTGGTGATGCATGCCTGTAATCCTAGCGCTGGGGAAGCTAAAAGCAGGAGGATCACCATGAGTCTGAACTGTGTAGTGAGATCCTGTAACAACCAAATACATTAAAAACAAAAGACACAACATTCAAATAAATCAAGGGAGGAATGATGGCCAATGTAAAAGTGTATGTTCCTTCAGGAATGCCTAAATGGTTACATAGGGACCAAAAAACATCACTTGTGGAAATAAGCCAACCTTAAGTCATAAGTAAGATGACATTTTGGTTTGCTTGAAACCCTGCTAGCTTAAACTTATTGACTTAGTTCCCAATCTGGTTGATATTCCCCCCACACCACTCTCCCTCAGGTTTCTCATTTTTATAACCAAGATATTAATTTTAAAATTGCATTAAAGGGAAGCCCGACAGATTTTGTAACCTTCCAGTGTGTCCTGACAACTGCTATGGTAGTTTCATCTAATAGTGGGGGTGTGTATCTGCAGTGAAGAGATTTCGTTCAACATGAGTTAATCAGAAATTTACTCCTTAACATCCCATGTCTCCTAAGCCCACATCTTTTCACAAGCAATAAAACTTATGCTTAGTGTACCTTACAACAGAACATTCACTAATAAACAAAATCAATGCCAATGGAAGAGAAAGACAGAAAACTTCTTTTGGTCTCCAGTTAGTTGCCAGAAGGAATGAATGCATTTGATGTTTCTCACCTGATCAGTCACATGGTGTCCTACAGTTGGGCAGTGGCTCTGTCACCCTCTGTAAAGTATGAAGAAGCCTCCAGACCCAGTCCTAGCCCAGGCAAAGAGAGTATGTGGGAGAGCTTCCAGCTACCCTGCACCTGCGGGACCTACTGATCCCAGCCCAGGTGCAGCATGGGTGAGAACCACTTCTACCCCTTGGGACGCCCCTCACCACTCTGCAGCACCTCCCCTACCCTGCTGGCCCAGTAGGAATTTCTGCCCCATTCCAGGAACCCACAGATCCAGTCCTAGCCCAGGCCTAGTGAGTATGTGGGAGAGCTTCCAGCTACCCTGTGCTGGTGTGACCTACTGGTCCCAGACCAGGCACAACGTGGATGACACCCACTTTCACACTCTTGGGACACACCCCATCACTCCATAGAACCCCCCCAAGCCTGCTCACAGAGTCGGAATTTATGTCATGTTCCGGGAACACCCATATCCAGACCTAGTCCAGGCCCAGTGAGTGTGTGGGAGAGGTGCTTCTCCCCCCGACTCCACCTTGTCCCCGCCAGACTCAGCTCAGGCTTGGCATACAGGCCTGGATTGAAACCCTTCAGCTACAATCCCTGCAGAGAGTATAGGGGACAGAACCACCCAGCTACTCGGGAAATCTTGCCAGAGGGGCACAAAAAGTTCACCCCCAAGGGCAGCAGCAGGAAGGAGCTGAGCACAGCAGCCAGACCCAAGCCAGGCACATCTGGATAAATCCAAACTTTGTAGATCTGAACCTGAATTTCAGTACGTGCTAAGGTTATAACTGCAACAAAGATTTACAACAAAGGTCAGAAGACAGTGCTACACAAAATGACGTGAAGAAACAAAATGCAATCTCAGAACCCAAGCCCACTCATAACAAGTGCAGAGGACGCTAATACAGAACAAATTGGGAATCACACAGCTGAAAGCAATGAATCAACGGCTTCTGAAATAAAGAAACAGCTAAAGAAAGGTATAGAGGAACTCAGATTGGAAATAAAAAAAGAAATCCCTGAATTAATAACATCTGAAGTAAAGAATCAAATGCAGAAACATATGGAGGAAACCCAATGCCCACCTAGAACGAGTGCAGAGGACACTAGCTCGACTGAAATGTATGAATTAATAGCATCGATAGTAAATAAGCAACAGCAGAAAGTTATAGAGGAACTCAGAGCGGAATTCTTTTCTGAAATAAAAAAAAGAATTCTCAAACACACAACATTTGAAGTAAAGAAACAACTACAGAAACATAGGGAGGAAACCCAATCTGAAAAAAACACTGCAGTAAAA
>NW_004524677.1:1494450-1503100 GCF_000260255.1 Octodon degus
TACAGCAATTAACCACTAGGAAGAATGTATGCAATGTGTTAATTATTGAAACTGTCCTACCAATTTGGTTTGAAACTATCTCATTGCTATTTGTTTCTGAATAAAATTATGGAAAAGAAAGAAACCTCACTCTTCAAGTTGAAGGGTTTGGTAAGAAATAGGAAAGACTGCAGGTTAGAAGTATGTGAAATACACAGGGCAGATGGAGATTGGTCAGCAATAAGGCATAATGTGAATGTTCCTGCACAGTGGTTTTTGTATCAACACCTATTTTCATAAAATTTTGTCCCCTCTTTCACTTGCTTGTTTAATCAATCATTCATTTATGTAATTAAGAACTTAGGAAGTTTTACTTAGTTTGGCATTTTAATTGTTCCATTTCATTCTAGCATTCCCACTTCTCTTATTCATAACAGCTCCGAAATAAGCTTGGATTTTGTTATCTGTAATATATTTAATTCTTCATTTAAGCCATATACCCATATAAAGAAGTTCCAGAATTGTTAACTTGTGTCTTGTTTGGTAACAATTTAATTTTGCAAGAGACACTGATTAAAAGCCACAAAGTCAAGAAACAGCAACACATACAAGAAAAAATTAGGGACTGAGTTTTTTTCCCAAAAAATTAATAATAAAATTTCTAATGGTTAAAAATGGGCCCAAACATGAGTCAACTCTATTCATTAAAATATGCCTTTAAGAATAATTTGGTTTAGTCTGACTTTCATTAGATCAGTTATTATATGGATTTTTGTGTATTTTATGTTTCCATTTTTGTATGCTTTTTAGGTTAATAGTTGTTAGTGTGTTAACTCTACTAGCAGAAAAAAATTTATGTAAGCTATATTTTATTAACATTATCATGTTATAAAGAGAAAAATTATTTAATTATATAATATCATAACCTTTTCCATATGCTTCGTGGAATTAAAGTGAAACTTTTAGGAAGTTTGGTTTCTTAAATGTGAATTTTTTGACATTTTTATGATGCTTTTATAAATTTATTTTTAAAAATTAACATTAAAATAATTCTGGGTGATCTGAGGGTGTAGCTCAGTCATATAAGATCGTTGCTTTGATCCCCACTATTGTAAAAAAACTTATCTTGGTTTTAGCGGTGGTATTTGCAATATAAATTTTGTAAAGAATGGTTTATTGAGGAGCAGGATATAGCTCTGTGGCAAAGATGCCTGCCTGGAAAACAAATGGTTCAGAGTTTGACTCTCAGTACAGAAAAAAAAAAAGAATGTTTCATTGAAAAAAAAAAGCCTTTCCTGATTTAGAGACACTTATGGTAGAAAATATATTTTTATAATTGGTTATATTTACACATAATTCATAATTCCCTACAAACAACAGTGTTCTATCAATTGAAATAGAAGCTGGGTTTGTTACATTTCAAATACAAATATAAATCTTTGTATCATTATAACTATGCTAAAATTCAGATAAAATTGAAATTAAAAAATAATATTCAACATAAAATTCTGCTCTTTCTTTGATGTCTATGAAAAATCCAGCTTTAAACACATAAGGCCTCCCCTTGAAGACATTTTAGGTGGGTCCCATAATAGTACAGAAGTTTTGTGAGTCCAGATTCTGGTTTCATTTTCCTTAGAGTCAACATGAAATGTTTAATTAAAACATTCCATAAACAGAGCTCCATGCCATATTTTAAAGATTATCACTGAATTGCAGTTATTGAGATACAAAACTTTGAAACAACTATGATGACCCTGACATCATCTAAAAAGTAGCAGAACATAATCAAATTAAATAGCAGTTGTTTAAACAGTACATAAGATTACTTCTGAAGTTCCATAAATTCACTTCGAAATATATTGACTCATAGAAATATTACATTATTGAAGCTGTGTTATTTAATTAGAAAGGTTGAAATGAAACTAAATTTTAATTTCAATGAAATTTTGTAATAGTTAATGGTAGTAAAACATTAAAAAACCATAGCATTCTATCACTATAATAAAACACTCAGAGCAATTCAGTTATTAAATAAGATCCTGCTGCTTTGGGCCCCAGCTCCTCCAGAAAGGTGGCAAATCGAGGCAGGAGCTCTGCACAGATCAAACCATGAACCAGGAAGCAAGACGAAGAGAGGAAAGGTCAGCAGTCCCCAAACTCCTCTGAGGGACCACCATCAATGACCTGAGGACCAACTGCTGGACTCCACCACCTAAAATACTGCAACCCTTCTCAACCACACCACCCTGGGGACCAAGCTTTTGACATAGGGATCAGTGAGGACTCTTATCCAATGCACAGCTGATATATATATAATGTAATTTTCATGGAAAAAAATTGTGTCAAGGCATAACCTTTAACTGGATGCTGAATATTTGTGAGAATATTTGGGTTCAAATGTTTATATGCACTAACTTATGAAAGAATTTATAGTTGGAAATTGTGTCATTTGGCAGAACTTGGTCTGAGTTTACTAGGGTCTTCTGCATATACTAAAACAGTATGTTTTCCAACTAAAAATAATTTACTATATGGTGATTCAATTACTGGTGTTATAATTTTAAGTTTTTGAGTCATAAAATGCAACTTAGGGTAATATGAAATTTTATGTAAAAATTAAAAATGAGACCATATTTAAGAAAAATGTCACAGATTTGTACTAAAGAGCTATAACAGAGTAATTCATAAAAGCATATAAAAATGAAGACTTACAGTGCGGACTCAGAACATGATGCTCTTGTTCTTTGGCACTTGAGAAAACTGCAGAAACAAGGTCACTCTCACGTTTGCTTGCCTTTCTGTGATGCGCAGTGATAAAAATGCTCTCTGACATGCCTCTTCTGCTTTCAGTCATACGACCTTGCACTGCTGAGAGAGCCTTCCTCACGCCCCAGGAGAAGAAACGCTGCCTAGAGAAGCCCAGAAGACCAGGACAGACTTTGCTGAACACCCCAATTTATTATCCTTGGGCCATCACCCCTTTTGTCAAATCATGTTTCTCTACAACTATCAGAATTAATGTAAACATACACACCTTTCCCTGGGTCTTCAGGTCTTCAGTTCTGAAGGGGCCGTGCCACTTAAAACATTGACTCGGTAAGTGTGCTATGCTTCTGTCTTGTTTAGCTACCTTTTGTTGTGGGAGTGTCAGCTGTGCCCTTTGCGATGAGACAGGAAGAGGTAGCACTGTTTCTTCTCTATAATACCATGAATATTATTCTGTGTTCTGTTGAACGTTGAAGTAATCCACAAAATATTTGTATTTACAGTAAGTCCCATAGAAGTGTGTAATTTTTACTTTTGAAAAATAATTCCATTTTTCAAAAGATTTGAATAGAACAACTTCGTAGATCCACCAATATAATCAAAAAGTCTATTGGAACAAATATAAACCTTTCTGTACCCTCAGTTATTTTTGGTTCCCTTTTATTCTTACAATTGTCGCACTTTAGATGATACACTGTTGGTTTATAGTCCTGTCTATATATTTTGCGGCACTTTTGTGGAATAAAAAACTGAAGGCTTTCACATCCTGATAAAGCCTTGCTAGCCTGTTCAACTTGTTCTATCAACCTGGCTTAAATCCTCTTAATTCAAGGGGTGTCTCTCAAAAACTTGTGTTAGGTTTAGGCATGTAGAATAATCATTGCTTTTAGACTATTTTTCTTTCTCTGTTAACAGTTATGCACATGAAACAACTGATGAAAATGATGTAAATCAAGTCAAAATACATCACCTGAAACAAAAATGAATGGTAGAGAAAATCTGCACTTAGAAAAAGGAAATAAAACCATTGAGGGGGCCGGGGAGATGGCTCAGTTGAATAAGCACTTGCCTGGCAAGCCCAAGTACCTGCGTTCAATCCCCAGTTCTGCAAAATAAATAAATAAATAAATAAATAGTAATAAAGTAATTAATTAATTAATTAAAAAATAAATAAAACCATAGAGGACTACTGAAGTTTCTTGGAAAAGTTTTAAGGTAGCTCTAGGGCTTTCCGCCTAGAGGACTAAGTTTTGAGCAGTTTGGGCCATGGAAGGGAGGCGCTGATGCCATGAACAGGCGAAGAACAGTGCTTTCCTCAGGCGGTCAATTAGGCAGAGGGATACTACAGACCAGATGAAAGGCAGAGGTGGCGAAGGTGGGAAATGCCGAAAAGCTGGGAATGGAAAATCATAGAACAGATTTGAGTCAGAAGGCCATATGGCATTAGATATATTAGAGGATGGAGTAGTTTATTTAGAAATTCTGAGAAAATAAACCTACACTCGAAATGATAAGAATTTGGACTAGAGGGATAATAATAAACATGCAGAAGACTGAAACTTGCCCGTCATGTCTCTACAAAAAAAAAACAACTCATACAGGGTCATAAACCTAAATGCAAGTTCTGAAACTACTAGAAGAGAGACTCGGAAGGAAGTTAGATATGCTCAGTGAACATTACATCCATGTACAGAAATATCGTACTGAAGTCTGTTAGTGCATGCAATTAATACACATTAGTCAAAAGAAATAAACCAAAGGTAAGAGTAAAAGGGATAAATCCAAAAGATATTTTTAAAGAAAGATCTGTGATGAACTGACAAACTATCTCATCTAAGAAATACAAACTCTTTTATAAAAAAAAGTAATTATTTGTGGTTGTTTAACTTATTGATTCTGTGTCAACTAGCCTGTCCAAGATGAAACAAATTTTTTTCCTTACATAAAGTTCAATAATATGCTGTACCATGTAGCCATCAAACTGCAAGATAACTACTAGAATGTTCATTTAATGAAAATCATAACACAAAAAATTCTGCGTAAGGTTGTTTTTGTATTTCTATGAGATCAGCAGTCCATGCAGGTGACATGAATGTTCCCAAGTTGTCCCTCAACTACCTTGCCCAGTGTACGACATTTGCACCAACAGTCACTCTGTGACTAGACAGTCCTTACTAACACACAAACAAGGTAACACAGGAGGCCAGTAGGACTCATTAACACCTTGAGCCCACTAATTTGGTCAGATTGACTAACATGTTCTAAAGGTGGCTCTCTGGGCCTGCTCTCTGGATCCTTCGGTTAGTCTGTCTTCTGTGGAGGGATCTAAAATGGGATATATAAGACTGGAAGGGGAATCAGAAGCTCTGAGGCTAATTGCAGCTCAGGCACTGAATTGCTGTACAATTTCACCTTCTGTTCCTTGGCTTTGCTTTTGTAAATATAAAGGCCTCAGATTACACAAGTAATGGCTGCTTATGCTACTCCAATTTACTCACTGATTAATCATATTTTAATTTTTACTTTTTTAAATACAAGCAACAGAGTTTTAGAAACATTTACCTTTATCGAGGAAATCCCTCACTTAAAATTTTGAAGCAATGTTGATATTTTCAGACTCATAGATGAGTCAGGTATCCTGGTTTCTGATGAAAATCTATAAAACCTACATACACATATGGTTATAACAATTTTCCTTATAGTCTCATTTCCTTCATTGCAAACTCCCAAGATTAGCTTCATTTGTCATCTAACTATAAGACTAAGCATAAGCATTATATTATCATTCAAACTATATGAAATTCTAAAATATCATATACATTCCAAATGCCAGGAGATTAAATTAATAAATCTATTGCATCTTTTCATTTTTGTGGATTATAAGAAGCTGTCAAGTCTCCAGAGTATCATAAAATTATAACCCTGATATCAAAAATAAAGTTACTTTTCTGCTAACTTTGTCTTCTCTTCTATAGAGAATTACAAGGATGATATTTAGGATGGCCAATACACTTTCATCCAAGATGATGCTGCAGGTTATGTGTAGAGGGGAAGGAGAACTAGACTGTTAGGGACAACATAATGGTCCAAGTGTTCTGGTACCTGCTACTTATATGTATGGAGTACATCAAAGCTTTTTCAAAACCTGTTCCTAATTTTTTAATATCCTTATGTTGGCAGATCCCTTGTTGACTAAAATTATTTAATAAAGCAGAAATAAGAGATGAAGGATGGATGGAAGGGTGAAAGTGGTGGAAGGAGGAAGGAATGAAATATATGGTACAGGTTGGGATTCTCAGCTGAAGAAGATAGGGTAGCACAAGTCAAAGCACATAAATGACTCCAAAATTGGTGGAATTGCAGAAGACACAGACTGCCAGAGAAATCCTACGCCCCACTCACTGCTAAAGCAGCTTACCAAAATCAGAGCCACTGACCTCAGACCCTCCGGTGAAGGACACTGCCACAAGGCATTCATAGGTCAAAAGCTCTGCTGACCACCTGTACATGAGTGATCTCCAGAGCAAAATTTAGAGTGGGGCCATGGGAGCCAGATCATAGTTTATTTATTGCTATTTTTTTCATTTTATTGAAAATATACTTTTTGCAACATAGAAGGCAATCAATACTTGCAGAATCTTTTCCAATAAATAAGTAAATAAATAAATACAATTTTAAAAACTCAACATGGATTTTTTTTTTTTTTCATGAACTCCAATCTGATCACCTTATGCGTTAATCCATAATGAGTTACCAGTCTTGGAGGCAACTGACTTAAGTTACCACATTTGTCTAAAACATTCAGCAAACCTGTTCAGTCTTTTGTTAAGTTTTTCTTTTCTTTTTCTCTTAAATCCCTGAAAGACTGCATGGAACAGAGGCCCTGCTGACTCATGGTTGATTGTGAAATAAATGACAAGAAAATTATAATACTTAATCAAAAAGATATTAGGATTATCTTTTAAACCTATTAACTTACCCAACCTGATGCACTTCTGGGAGCATAGTGTGCTGAGAGAAAGCACTTAACACAGAAATTTGATCTATTAAAGTTCCCATACTCATATATACTTGTATGAAAGTATACTGCAGGGTTGGGGATAAAGCTCGGTGGCATAAACACCTGCCTGGTAAGCACAAGGTCCTGAGTTTGATTCCCCATACCAAAACTACAATGAAAAGTATACTGTAAACTTTAAAGCACTTATTTACTTATTTATTTATTTTTTGTATTTTGTGCAGAGTGTCACTACGCAGCTCAATCTCGTAGTGATCCTCCTGTTTTCAGCCTCCTCGGGGCTGCGATTGCAGGCGTGTGCCACCCGGCCTAGACTAGGTTGCCAACTCAGCACACCCAGGGGTGGAGTTCTAAAGCATTTAGTAAGTATATTATTAACAAAATCAAAATATTAAGAGTCACATAATTCAGGGTTCTGTTATGTTTATGTTTTAGAAAAGCAATTGCAAAGGAATAGAGAAGGAAAATCTTAAATTGGATTTTTTTTTTTTAGTAGTGGTCAATGTTATAGGATCAGAATTTTTGTTTTAAACTATTCTAATATCCACCTTTATTAATAACAACAGATTTATAAGAGCAAATAAAGCATAACACATAATAAATGATTTAAAAGATGTAACAAACATCTCAATCTTGACCTTGTTTTGTTTCCATTTTTCCTTTTCCCTAATGCACTTTCATTCAATTTGGCTTAGCTATTTTAAAGATCATATTACTCTAGTCAGAAGCAATGTTTTAGAATTCAGCTGGGTCACCGGAACTTTCTTACCACTCCATTCTAATTTGCAGTTTTGCTATAATAAAATCCTTAAATATATTGCCACTGTCTAGACGTTTTATCTGAAACAAGTGTCCTTTGTAGTCTCAGAGGACTTTTCTATTTTATTTCCAGTAAATCAAAGTCTGTGAAGAGCCTCGGTTCTTATTAAGACGTACCCTTCACAGTCCAGTGGTTGCCGCTGTGGCAAGCCATTGACAGTTCATTTACATATAAGTGATGACTTCAATCAGGTAGTTGGCTCAAAAACACAATGGACATTTAGAGCATATCCAATATTTCTTGCTCTTTGATGAGCACCAAGTGCCAATTTTTATATAGAAACTGACTATTGAAAAGTGAAGGTTTCTTTCCTGACCTTACTCTGTCTTCTGTAGCTCTAGAGTGACATATTGTCACTGATCTTAATGTGAGATTACACCTCTAAAAGACATTCATTCAGTAGCTCTACTGCATTTTACTAAACATCAGGAATGGCCAGATGTAGGAAATGCAAGAGAACAATCACATTATATTAAAGAAAAGAGGCACTTTTATCCAACTCTAAACTGTCACAATTACAACTTACTATATTTGACTTTTGTAAATTACATTTGACTTTATATTGTATTCTCATGCATTTACCAATTGTAATCATGATCATAAATCTTATTAAGATATTAAGTACTTTCATTAAGCAGCTATATACATTTATTCCAAGTTGTTAATATAGTAGTGGTAAAATCTAGCCAAAGTTACATCCTAATAATACTATAAAAAGGAGACAGTAGGGATCTGTTACCATATTGACAGCCAAATTGTGTATAAACTTTTTCTACTTTTGATTATAAATTTGCACCTTTTCTTATGTTTAAGTAAAAAACAAAAATGAAAGTTTTAGGGTGATACTCTCCCAACCATCTGTAAAGTGAATATGTATAAACTCAGTTTCATAGATAAACTGCTTAGCTTAGTAATCACTGCTTTTCTGCTGTTGAATGTTTTACCACTTAATTTTCTCTAGTTAGCCTTCATTATGCTTTTTAGTCCATTTGGTTCTGGTTTCGGTTAGGTCTGGACTTAGCATCGTTCTTGTAACTGGTTTTTGTGAAGATGCATTTCAGTAA
>NW_004524677.1:1503847-1528958 GCF_000260255.1 Octodon degus
TTGAAAAAGTTTATTTGTTCATTTGTTTGTTTGGAGACTAAAGAGGCTAACAAAGAAGTAACAAACCATGGTAAAGACTGAATGAATAGCCTGTCACGTGGTTCCCATATTTATTCACATTTGCTATTTAATGTGTGAATATATTTTGTTCCTTCAACTGTTGGTCCTCACTTGTTTTTCTAGTGCTACTCATAAGTATGCAAATGAAGGAAAGATGGATGGTAACAGATGATGGATGGATGAATAAAATAAATTCAAGACTTTTAGGGTACTAATGTTAGTGACTAGCCTTCAAATTATCTGGAACTAACACAACTAAAATCAGAAATTTTATATATGAATTCTCAAATTTCCCTTTAGAATGATCAGTGGATAAAGGACAATAATATTATGATTATTTTTTAAAAATTCCAAAGATTATATGATGAAGTCTATTTCCAAAGTCAAAATCTTGGCTATATATCATTTCAACAAAACATTACACCAGTATCATGCATAAGAATAAAGAAATGAACACATAGTACTTAATATCAGAATTATGAGTTTTAGAAATAAAAATTCTAGAAGTTCTTTAAGGCCTTTATTGGTAATCGAACAAATCAAATTTTAGTTTAATGAAAGCAATATTTGACAACATGTGAGCTCATGTCATTACAGTAAATGGATGTCTTTATAAATAAGACAAAATGAAGGATATTCACTCCAAACATTTAGAAATTATGGATTAACTTGTCAAAGTTCTTTACATGTACAAAGATGTTTGTTTTTCTCTCTTAATACTATATTAATCTATGGCCACTGGTAACCCATCTTTTTGGGTAGAGACATTCAACAACTAAAAGTAGAACACTGTGTTTAAAACCTTATTCAACTCCTCATGCTTTATAATATTGAGTCATTTTCCTTTCTCTTATGGATCTGGCCACCAACTTCCCAACAATCCGGATGTTAGCTCTTTTGAGTATTGGATGTCCACTCACTATAATACAAAATATAAATTACATTAATAAATGTCTAGTTAATAGCAGAGAAACATATTATGCTTTTAAAACACTATTCTAATTTTAAAATTAATTATAGTCTTACTATAACCGGCTAAAAATTTGGCTTCTGCATGATTTCTTCAGGTCTACTGTATTACCTTTATATCATGCTAAGAGACTCTGAAAGTTATTGTGGGACCAAAAAGAGAAGGGAAGGAATAGTAGCAAGTGGGTTCATAATCACTAATAATGTTTTCTCCTATTGTGAACATATGGAAAAGCAAACACAAATTGCTGTCCTAACTTGTTAGAACTATGTGATATAGATAACCATTATCTTATTAACTCTTGAGATGAGATCTTACCATAAAACACTTTCCTTGGGATTCTTTTTATTAATATGCAACACAAAACCAGAGGTGGTAGTGCATGTATGTAATCCTGGCTACCGAATTTGCAATGTTATACATATATTTCATAATGTTGAAGGAAGACAAAATACAGGAAAGTTTTTTTATGAAAAAAGCTAACAATAATTAATACACTCATTAATACATTCCATATTATTATATTAAAGTAGTTACTCAGAGTACAAGATATGGGCCTAAAAATTCCTCCAATCGATATGAACACAAATCTTCCTTTTCGATGAAGTACAAGGCACTAATGGTGTAACTAATTCGTACTTTTTCTCCCTTTACCCTTCTCCTGTTTGCATTTCTCCCATCCTAGCTCTTTTTACTTTTTAATCAATTCCTTCCTGTTTCAAAATATCTACTTTACATTTTAGGCTACTCTCAATTTTTCACACCAGCTCAACAATACGTTATATGCACATGTGAGTCTGTCTTATTTATGATCTCCAGTTATATCCATTTCCCTATGAAAGTCTCAAGTTGATCCTTCTTTGTTGGTGAGTAGTACTCCATTGTAAAAAATGCTGTATCTTTTTTATCCATTCCTCAGTTGGTAGACATTTGGTTTGTTTGCAGGACTTAGCTATTACAAATTGTGCTGCTATCAACATGGGTGCAGGAATACTTAAGGTAGTTAAAATAGAATGGGAAATATAATAACCCTACTTCTTGTTCTTATCCATTTGTGAATGAATTTTAGCTTTAGCATTCAATCTCAGATTCCTTACTTTTGATGAGCACTATACGTATCCTGTATACTTGTTGAAAAGATCCAAACATTACGAGCACTTAATTAATATTGTCTCCTTGGTAGCAATGATTGTACCACACTAATGTAAGCTGTTCATACAAGGAATCATGGAGGAATATGAGAACACTCTATAATTTCTACTCTGAAGTCAGTATTTCTGTAAGAACAAAATAATGTCTATTAATTAAAATGAAGATATACATCTTGTAACTTTTCCAAATATAATTACTGTATTATTACCTCATTATGATATTATAATATAGTTCTCTAAAAGAATGTTTACTAAGTTGCTTAATCCATTTTTTTTCGTAAACATTTAAATTGGGTGAAAGATCACTTCATTTTGACAAAGACAAATATAAGTGCGCTGGATGTAATTTTAATCTTCCAAAATAAATATTTTTGACCTTCTTTTCTGTCATATGGCACAACAGACTCAGGAAACAATCCTTTTGATTGAAAGAAGTCAAATCCTGAATAAAATATTAAATGTATTTTAATTTCATTGCTAAGCTGGCGGAGAACAAAGAAAACACAGAGGCCTAAAACAAAGTGAAATCAATGACCTTAGTGGACATTTGAATGTCAAAGCCAGTTTTTGTCCAGTGCTTTCTGTTAGGCACTGGGTATCAGAACTGCCATGTAGGAAGCAGAAACAAAAGGGGAAACAGAGTCCACCCAATGCAGAGTCTTGTGGGAGATCACCCTGATGTGCTGGGGCTTAGGACAGCTATAGCATTACAATGAGTAGGAGTGAAAGCTGAGGGAAAAATGGAAGAGGAAGAAAGAAGGCATGAAGAGGACACAGGAAAGGAGAAAGTCATAGAGAAAAAGAAGGAGAAGAAAAAATCAGGAAAGATGCAACAAAGAAATGATCTTGTCTTCACGAGGCTGGAGAGATGGATCATAACTCAAAGCTGACTCTTGATTTGGTGTTCAGGTCCATGTCTCTTATATGGTCCCCAAATCCCTCAGATATACACCTTAAGACCTTAAAATTAAGTGAAATAAATCAAGTTTAAATAGCACATAGTTTCTCTTATTTGAAAGACCCAAAATATAAACAAAGGACAAAAGAAAAATAACAGGAAGTAGGCAAATGGACCATTCCAGATGGGAAGGGAATCAAAACATGAAGGGAGAGTGGAGAGGGCAGTGATGAAAATAGCAATTAAGATGTGTTATGTTCATGGTATCAACTTCTCATAAGGAATGTAAACATTATATACTGCAAACATGCACTAATAAAAAAAAGCAATGAGAAGGAAACGACAAAGTTTGTTGGATTCAAGATCAATTGTAAAACAATTCTAGAGAAAACTAGTGTTAACATTCTTTCAATCAAAAATTGTAAAGTATGTCAGAAGCATGTTTTATGAAATTCCGTCATATACAGTGTATTCTAAACAAAAAAGGAAGTCAAAAAACAGTTTTTAAGAGTTATATGCAAGAGTTTTCTGAGTCTGGAAGCCTTTGCATGGCCTGAAGACCACTAGAGAACTGTGGTAAGCTAGCACCTGCCCTTCTGTGGAGCTTGATGATTCTGGCTGCACACTTTTGCCCTGAAGACAATATGGGAGACTGGGCAGCCCTAGCTCCACCCCCAGCCTTCCCAATAGAATTTCCTGAGTTGCCCAACCCTCCTCACCCTCAGGACCACCACAGAGTCCTGATTACCACAGCGACCTGTAGAATCCTTGCAGAGCATTACCTTGCAGCAATCCACCATCAAGAGAGCCTTGCACATTCATCATAATCAGATCCTTCTTGCCCCTCTCTACTTAATGAGATAGAAACCACATCGAACTCCACACAGCAGGAGCCTCACTGACCTGCACACTGCCATCTACCATCACTGCAAAAAATGACAAAAAAAAGAAACAAAAGGCAATCTCAGACCTCTGCCCACCCAAAACAAGTCCAGAAGACAAGGTCATAGAAGAACTTCGACATCACACACCTGAAATTTCTGAGATGATAGCAACTGAAGTAAAGAAATAACTTCATCAGATCATGGAGGATATCAGATCAGAAATAACCTCTTAAGTATAAAAGGAATTGACAACAATCACAAAAGAATTGCTTCATACATCTAAGGAACAGATAAATAAAAAATAGAAGGGAATAGGAAAATGATGTAAACATTGAATGAACAATACAGGAAAGAACTAGGATGCATGAAACAGATTAAAAGTGACATCCAGGACATTAAGAATTCCACTTAAAGCCAGCAAAACCTCTTGAATGAAACAGAAGATAGAATTTCAGAACTTGAAGATAGCATTGCAGCTGGAACCATGAAAAGAAGCATCTCTTCAAAATAATGAGAAACCAGGAAATAATAATACAACAGCTGCAACATGATGCAAAGAAAAATAATATAACATTAGTAGGTGTCAACTAAACAGCTGGAGACAATACAAAAGACATAAAAAGTGTTCTCAGAAGTAGTAGCAGAAAATTTCCTGAGCATGGGAAAAGAATATGATCTATAGTAACCAAAGGATGTAGAACTCCACATAGCCATAATAAAAATAAGTCATCACTGAGACACATAATCATGAATGTCAAACAAATTGAGCAAAAGGACAAATTATTAAACGCTGTTAGGGAAGAGAAACAGACTACCTATATTGAAAAGCCCTTCAGAATCACAGCAGATTTCACAATACAGACCATCAAATCAAGAAGAGCTTGGAAAGAAATATTTCAGGTCCTGAAAGAAAACAACTTGCAACCCAGATTAACATATCCTGCAAATCTAGCAAATTTAATGGAGGAATTAGATACTGCCATTGGTGGGGGGGGAACTGAAGTAATTAATGACAACCAAATCAGCCCTTCAAAGAATATTAACAGATATTTTATTTAAAAAAACAAAGATGACCACATCAACAACAACAGATGAGAAAAACCAAGTAGAGTAAGTAATTAGGCAAAGGGGAAAAGTAGGAAAACAGCATGACAAAAATAAGCCAATATATATCAGTTATCACTACCAAGGCAAATACCTTCAATTCACCAATCTAAAGAAGCAGACTGGTAGTGTGGCTAAAGGAAATGCAACCATATGCTGCATAAAAGAAAAAAATTTAACTCAAAAAGAAATTAATAGACTGAATACCAAAGGATGGAAAGCAATACTCCATGTGACAAAAACCCAGAAAAACGCAGGTATAGCTATTCTGGTTGCTGAAAATGTCAACTTTAAACAGAATGAGATTTAAAAAAATAAAGAAGGTCATTACATACTTGTTGGGGGAAAACTGCAAGAGGAAGAGATAACAATTATAAATATGTATGCACCCAATGGAGGAGCACCCAACTACATAAGACAAATTTGAATGAATATGAAAAAATCTAATGAGCAATGACATGCTTGTATTGGGAGACTTTAACACCCCATTAACACAAAGAGATAGATCAACCATGCAAAAAAGTGAGCAAAGAAATAACAAAACTAAACCAAACTATGAAGAAATGGACTTAGTAGACCTTTAGAGAGTCTTCCACCCAACAGCTTCAAAATACACATTTTGTTCAGCTGTACATGGGATATTCTCCAAAATAGATCATGTGCTAGCACATAGAATATGCTTAAGTAAATGCAAAAGAATCAAAATTATTCCATGCATAATATCTGAACATAGTGTAATAAAACTGGAAATAATAGACAAAATAAACAGCAAAAACTCTACAAACACATGGAAACTAAATACACTACTGAACAATAAATGGTTCATGAATGAAATTAAACAAGATTTATAATCTCATGAAAATTCAGATACAACTTACCAGAACCTGTGGGATGAATGGAAGCTGCCTTAAGAGAGAAATTTATAGCAATAAATTCTCACATCAGGAAAAGAAAATGAACCCAAATAAACAATCTTATGCTGGACATCAAATTGATAGAACAAGAAAAGCAATTCCAAAGCCCAGGAAGGCAGGAAATCGTAAAGATCAGAGTAGAAATAAATGCAATGGAGATAAAGAAAACATTACAAAGAATTAATGAGTCAAAGATTTGGTCCATTGAAAGAATGAATAAAACTGATTAACCACTACCCAACCTCATTATAAAAAAGGAAAGAAAAAATTCAAGTCCATGCAATGAGGAATGAAAAGGATGAAATCACTACAGATCTTATAGAAATTCAGGAGATTCCAAAATCTTTACTTTCAAAGAATGGAAAATACACAAGAAATGGACAGATTCCTAGATACATGTGAACTACCACAGCTAAATAAAAAAAGATATAAAAATTCTGAATAACTGAATATCAGCTAATAAAACTGAAAATGTAGTAAAAGCTCTACCAAAAAAGAAAATACTAGGTCCTGATGGATTCACAGCTAAATTCCATAAGACTTCTAGAGAGGACCTAATGCCAACATTTCTCAGACTCTTCAATAAAACTGAATGGGGAGCATTTCTCCAAAACTCATTCAGGGAGGCAAGTGTCACTCTATTATCAAAGCCAGAGAAGGACCTAATCAAAAAGGAGAACTATAGACCAATCTTCCTAATGAACATAGATGCAAAAATCTTCAATAAAATACCAGCAAACAGAATGCAGAAAATCATCAAGAAGATTATACATCATGACATTGGAAATCATTCGAGGAATGCAAACCTGGTTTGGTATATGCAAAATCATAAATGTAATATACCACACCAATAAAGCCAAAGACAAGAATCACACGATCATCTTAATAAATGCAGAAAAGGCTTTTGACAAAGTCCAATACTCATTCATAATAAAAGCACTACAGAAAACAGAATAGATGGTCTTTATTTCAATCTGATAAGAGCCATCTATGACACGCCAACACCTAACATTATGCTTAATCGGCAAAGATTGAAAGTCTTCACTTTAAAATCAGGAACAAGACAAAGATGCCCATTGTCACAACTCCTGTTCCATGTAGTTCTAAAAACATTAACCAGAGAAATTAGACAAGAAAAATAAATAAAAGGAATAAGGACTGGAACATAAGAAGTAATGTTATTATTATTTGCAGATGACATGATACTATAGATAAAAGAGCCCAAAAACTCTACTAAGGGACTTGTGGGTTTAATAACTAAATTTAGTAGCATAACAGGATACAATCTTAACACTTAAAAATTAATTGCAATTATATACACAAATAATAGACACACTGAGAGAGAAATTATGGAAACCATGACTTTCATAATAACACCCCCAAAATTAAATACTTAGGAATAAATCTCACAGAGGAAGTAAAACTTTTACACAGCAAAAATGGTACTATGAAAAAAGAGATCAAAAAGAATTTCAGAAAATAGAAAGATATTCCTTGCTTTTGGATAGGAAGAAACAATGTTGTGAAAATGTCCACAGCCCAAAATTGTTGTGCAGATTCAATGCAATCCAAATTAGAATACCATTAGTATACCTCACATATCTAGAAAAAGACATTCCTAAAATTCATCTGGAACTATAAGAGACCTAGAATAGGAAAAACAATCCTGGGCAACAGAGAAAAGGCAGAAGGCATCTCAATCACTGACTTGAAATTATACTACAAAGCTACTGTGATAAAATAGCATAGCACTGGCATGAAAAAAGACCTGAGGATCAGTGGAACAGATTAGAAGATGTAGACACCACTACAAGTATACTCAGTCATCTTATCTTTGACAAAGGGGGTCAAACATATTTATTGGAAGAAAGATAGCTGCTTTAATAAATGGTGCTGGAAATATTGGCTTTGCATGGGCTGAATGTTTAAAGTAGACCCAGGCCTATCACCCTATCACCATGCACAAAATTACAGATAAAATGGATCAAAGATTTAAATATTAAAACTGAAACACTAAATCTTCTGGAAGAGAAAGTAGGTAGAAACTTTGAAGATATAGGGGTAGGTAAAAATTTCATGAATAAAAAATCAAACTTCATGAGAAATACCTCAAAGAATCAACAATTGGGATCTCATCTTTTTGAAAAGTTTTGGCACAGGAAATCACCAACAGTGTAAAAAGAAAACCCATGAAGTAGGAGACAATTGTAGCAGACTGTCTGTCAAAGGACTCCTATCTAGAACACATAAAGATTTTTTAAAAAAAATCAGGCCTCCAAAATTCAAAGACCCAGGGCCAGCAAAATAGCTCAGGAGATTAAAGAGCCTGCAAGCAGGCACAGGGGCCAGGGATTCAATCCCCAGGCCTGCTGTGCAGGCCCTGCCCGTGGGGGAATGCTGAGACAGCAACTGAGACTAGGCGTGGTGGTGCGCACCTATATTCCCAGCTCTTCGGAGGCTGTAAACAGGCAGATCACTATGAGTCTGATCTAGTAGTGAGACCCTGAACACCCTGTAGACTTTCCCTAAAATACAAAACAAACAAACAAACAGCAACAAAAATATTCAAAGACCTAATCCAAAAATGAGTATCTGAGATGAATATACACTTCATAATTGAAGAGATACAAATGGTAAATAAATATATGAAAAGATGTTTAACATCATTTGTTATTCAAGAGATGCAAATTAAAACAACACTAAGATAACATCTTATGCCAGAAAGAATGGCTATCATCAAGAAGTCTACTAATAACAAATGCTGGAGAGGCTGTGGGGAAAAAGGAACTCTTCTCTGCTGTTGGTCGTAGTGCAAACTGGTAAACTTTTATGAAAATCAGTGTAGTGATTCCTCAAAATCTAGGGACTGGAGGTCCCATTCAAGCCAGCTATTCTTCTAGGTATTTATCCCAAAGAACAGAAATCATCATACCACAGCTATATATGTGCACCCATGTTAATAGCAGTGCAATTTGCTATAGCTAAATCTTGAAAACAACCCAAATGCCCATCAACTGAGGAATGGATAAAAATGATAGGGCATTTTTACACAATGGAGCTATAAAAAATTCAGCTATAAAAATTTCATCTATAAAATATTCAGCTATAAATAAAAGATAAATTTGAGGCTTTTGCAGATAAATGGATGCAGCTAGAGTCTACACTGTTAAATGAAATAAATCAGATCCACATGTGCACATCTGGTACTATCTCAGTAGTGTGAGAACCAGAAAGAGTAATGAAAATCTAAAAAGGTGAAAAAGGCACTGTGAAAAGGAAAGAAATTGCTCAGTGGGAAGGAAAAACTGGGATGATGAAAAGGACAAATGAAAGAAGGAAAAAATATATTTAGGTATATATGCAGAATAGTATGGATAATTGTATCATCAATTTCTGCTAGCCTTTTGAATGGAGCAGGTAATGTTTAAAACTTTTTTCTGTACTCTGAGTTTTTTTCCTCTTTTGAATTTCTTATAACTTCTTTTTTATTGCTTTTTTTTCTTTAAATGAATCTTACACATTTCTATCTGGTAATCTGAACTAATTTGAAGACAGCATCATATAATACAACAACCACAGTTAATTCCTTTCCTGTACTTTGTCTAGTGAAATCTTGTACTATTTCTAATGTTATTTTTTTCTATTATTATTTTGTGTTCTTTAAAAATTAAAAGAAAATAAAGTTATATGCAGAGTAAGTCATGTAAAAATACTGAAAGATGAATATAATATAAAATTATATTGCTATAAAATATTAATCAATACCAGAATTATTATTAGCTTTAGAATTTTTACTTTATCCATATTTACAACAGAAAAACAGTATCTATTTAAAAATAGTAATAGAGATTTTCAGATTCTAAATTAAAATATATGGTAGAAAATGATTTCCAATGTAGACAACTAAGAAATAATTATAAGTTACATAATTTTTCACATTTTAAATACTTTAGAGAAATAGGTTCAACTTCTCAAAACATTCAAATAAAATATTAGATGTTTTGCTAAAGTATATTTTATAGACTATATTTTTAGAAATTAGATATCAGTTTTTTCTCCAAGGTTCAAAAATTACTTTCCTTTCTGCTGTTTCTTTTTAAACCAACTACAGATTTTTCTATTCACTTGTCTATTTTATTATTTATTATTCACATTCCCTGGCCAACTCAAAGTTATATATTATTCTACATTATTGGTGACTTGCTGTGAATACTTCAAAATCAATCATTGTGAAGCAATGTGGAAAGAGAACACTCTGTATTTATGAAATAAAAATATACATGTAAAGCTCAGAGTATTTGTTAAATTCTATTTTTCTAGATTCAGGGTCATAAGCTGAGATTTTTTGGGTCTGTGTATTCTTAAACTAGAAACAAAGTGCAAAAATTGTACTCATATACTACTATTCATAATGATTTAGCTAAAAAATGAAGGTACTGTCTAACATGGTAACATGGGCCTATCTCTGGAAGATGATCTCAGCTAATATTAAAGAAAAATGTAATTCTAGATGACAAACAAGGAAATATTTAAGTAGTTACATTTTATTCTAACATAGAGCAAAGGTGAAAGGTTTAACCTAAGTCTTATGTGGTGTCAGATTTCAGAAACAAGTATGTTCAGAAAACTGGCAAAACAAATCCACGGTGGACCTCGTTACAAAAGTCCAATGAACTTTTGGTGGTTGAGGTGAGACCCCTACGAGAAGAGTGGACTGAGTATAAAGCCATGGCTCAATAACATGAAACAGCTGGAAGATGTTATGATTTGTGTCTGTATGTTCCCCAAAAGCCTCACACACTTTTAGATGGTGCTTTTTCACAGTCATCTGAATCTAGAGTTTGTGACTGATGCATAGTACAATGCTGGGACTAAGAGTGGGTGATCATTGGGTTGGTCCACTGATTGGGTTGACTCTCCCCTAATCCCAGCAGTCTGGATAAGGTAAAAGAGCCAAAAGCAGCTCATTTCCCCCTCTCTGCTCTTGTTGCTTTCGCTGTCTTCCTCTACGGTAAGCATTTGCCCCTCTGTTATTCACAACCCTGCCTTGGGGCCAGCCAACATGAATAGCAACCTCTACACACTGTGAGCTAAATAAAACCTTTCCTCCTTTAACTTTGGGTGTCAGATATCTTGTCTCAGCAATAGGAAAGTAGCTAAGATTTGTTGGGCAGTGATAGGTACTGCGAGGTGCTTGCAATTTTGCTTTGAGCTTCCATTGCCTATTAGATTCTGGGATGCTGGAAGTATAGGACATGAGGGCTCAGAGTTCAAGGTGACTGAGGTGTACAGGGCAGAGAGGGGTCTCTTCCTTCAGCAACATGACTCAGCTCATGGGCAGTCACCGCAGCACGGGTCAGACGGCACCAGTGGCAAAAGCAGCAAAGGACACTTTCACCAGATCCTGGGCTTCAGGGTGACAGCAGCTGACAACACTGAAAAGGGTGGGGGGGGGCTGGATGGAGGAGGGAGAATAAATAAGAACTTCGATGCCACAGCCTCGGCTGATGTATCAGTGAGTCATGTGTAGTGTGCAAGGAAAACTCCTAGAAATTAATGTAATTGTTGGAATTGTTTTCATGGAGCCAAAGACCGTGACCATTTTATTTATGTGTCTACATATACACCTGTGGTGGCTGGGGCTAGGGCTAGGTACTCCGTTGAGATATTAAAGTGTGCAGGTCTCAGCGTTCTGAGCTCCTGAGTGCTGTTCAGGCAACAGAACCGGCTTCCAAAAGGGCAGCTCAAAATAAACTACCTTATCGCTAATGCTTAGCAATTTTGAAATAAGGAAGAAAAAGTAGAAGTAGCTAATAAATATTCTATTCTTCAGATTTTTAAATAATCACTTCCCCCTTTAAAAATCTGCAAAAAGTGGAGAACATGCAGCTACTTAATAAACACAGCTATTTGAAATGAGGTGACTAATTTTGCAACGTTCCATATATGTTCCTCTGAAACAGGAAAAAGAAAATCCGAGAGCAAAAAAGCCAAGTGCACTTCATGATGGAAGTTTTAAAACACAAAGCAAAATCCTATTTTCCAAAGTAAGATTTCTGCTTGGAAGAGAACTTCTTTGTTCAGAAGAATGAATGGCATTTCGGGAATCCAAAGAATCAGAATCTGAAGAACTTCGCACACGTTGCCATATGGTGAGGGAGATTGCGTGAGGACATGAGTACCATTTCCAATTTACAGGAAATAAGAACTATGCTAACAGATTGGTGGAAGAACAAAAGGTAGACACTGATGGGTCCATGAGGAAAGGCCAGGCTCCTGATCCTCTGGGATCTTGCCTTAGAGGTGGGTTGGGGAGTGAAACCTCAATGAAAGAAAGCACATTAACAATTCAAAGAATAGCAGTAGGGAGTTTCATAGGAAGGAACTGCAAATCTCTTAGAAAGAGCCACATGTCTAGTATAGCACTAGAGCAATAGCTTGCTGTGGTATGAACAGGTATTCAGATACTGCTGGGTTTCAAGAGGCAGCCTGGGAATTCTGCGCTGTCTGTCTGAATACAGAAAACCTAAGATCAGGCCATCAAGGAGGGGTGCAAGATTCACAGCCCAGGGGAGGCCAGCAAGGAGAGGAGTGCACACTCCTGTCCCCACAGAAGAAGGGAGGTGGGAAGGCAGGCCTACTAGGCCCACTCCAAAGGGTGGGCGCTCAGGCACAGCGTAAGGCTGGACAGTCAACTGAGACACAAGGAGAAGCGCACAAGTGAGAACTAGCTCTTCTAAAGTACTGAAAGATGCTGTCCTTGTTACTAACAGGGAAGCCACAGTACTGCTTTAAGAGCTATTTTACTCTTTAAGGATGTCTGTTATCCATTACCCTTTATTTGGTTTTGATTATGTACATGTTTTGTCTTTTAAATGCTGACAGTTCATATTTCTTTGTCTCACTAAGCTATTCTCTAGAGTCAAGTCATACAGATAACTAAGTTCTCAATAAATAATATTGATAAATCTCGTTATTACAGAAATGACATCATTTTGCTTTTCTCACTTATAAAGAATATGTGAAAATTCCTCTAATCCAATTAGCATAGTTCTAATTATTAATGGACAATATTAATCTTCCATTGATTTACATTACTTTCCCAGATTTTTTAATGACAAACTGCTAAAATAAGCATGCTTATTTAGTAGCTATTTTATTTCAATGAGATTAATTTCCCTGATGAAGTCTAGAGTAAAAAGTATATATATATATATATATATATGTATATATATATATATATATATGCTTAATTTAAATAGATATTGCTAAGTTGCCTTATAAAACTCTCCAAAACTCGTATTTCTACCAGCAATGTTTGGCAGTATTTTTTGTTCATATCCCAGCCAACAATAGCAGGTGACACTTCAGTTTGCCTTGTTTTAATTTGTCCCCATCAGAAACTATTAATCTTACTGGATTTCTTTATCTTATAGTAAGCTGGAGCATCTTAGTATATGTTTGACAGTTGCTGAGTTTCTGCTTTGTGAATGGCTTCTCCACACCTTTGATCTATTCTGCCAAAAAATTAACTCCTGGTTTTCAATTTTAAACAGTTTTCTGTATTCAACCTCTGCCTTATAAAAATGTATTTTTCATGTAAAACAATTTTCAGAGTATTTATATTTTTTCATAGAAAATTTTTACACAATTATTTTCATAAGAATTTTTATAAATAACCAAAGTTATCTTCTCTTGTACATTATTTCTTAAGACTAGCCCCTTCTGCTCCTTTGGGCTATTAGGTTTATTGTTGAATTTTATCACTTGCTTCACTTAATAATTGTTGAGAATATATGATTGTGCTCCCTGATTGTGCTGATGTAATAAAGCCTGGTAATAGAATTCTTCATATGGTAGCACCCTTCTAGTCCTAGAATAGAATGTATTTGTCCTCAGTAGGTACCTTAACAAATAGCTGACTTTAGATTTTAACTTGTTCCCAAATGCACGGTACACATCACTATTAAGGCCCAAAATGCCCAACTACTTCCCCCTTGGTAGAAACTTGTATTGAATCCTTCAGGTCCAATTATAAGAAACTTTCAACAAAGGCCCTTTATTGAAGCGCACATAAAAGTAGCCTGGGCTATTTCCACTACCTATATCTCATTCTCTGTCCCGTGGCTAAGCGGCAAGGCTTTGAGGCAAAGACATGAAAAATGAAAATACAAGAGCAATATCAAGACTTTTTAATCCAAGGTTTTCTTATCATATTTCTTCTTGTGAAGCTTTAGGAGGACAATAGGAAAATACAGTGTAATGGAGTTTATGTGATAGACAAAAATAATTGTTCTAAGATGATATAAATCCTAATGTTTCATGTAAATACATAAGATTAACATGTATTATAACTTATGTATATTTTTGAGTTTTAAAAACCTATTAATTAAAATGATTGCAATGATTTACCATGTCATATTCTTATCATTCATATTAAAAGAACTGTTTTAATTTTTGATTCATGCATAACAGCTGTATGCATTTGTGGCTCATAATAAGATATATTGATACATACATGTATAATGATCAAATCAGGGGGAAGTAACATATCCTGCACTTTCAACCCTTATTGTTTAATATATTTATGGTGACAACATTCAGAATCTTCTAGCTACTTGGCACTAAACATTATTGCTGACTAAAGTTACTCCACCTCTCAATGGAACAACAGTATTTTTTCCTATCATAGTACAATATTTCACCACTGATCACGAATTTTTCCATTGACCATACCTCCATACTTAATGCAAATCTTTGGTAACTAGTATTCTACTGTCACCTTTTATGGCATCAACATTTTTTCATTCCACTTCCGAAAGAGATATGAATGCAATATTGATCTCTCTGTTTCCAACTTATTTCATATAAATAATGTCCTCCAGGTTCGTCTGTGTCATCACAGTCCACAAGATTCCACTCTTTGCATGGCTGACTGGTAGCTCCTTTTTTATATACACAGCCCTCCCTTATCTCTTCATCACTAATGAACACTTGGATTTCTTTTATCCATGAACAGTACTGCAATGAACATGGGAATTCACATTGCTGTTCAGTATACTGATTTTATTTACTTCAGACAGATAGCCCACAGTAGACTGGCCGGGCCATCTGGTGGTTCCGTACGTTCGTGAGGAAGTCTTATACTGCTTTCCGTAATGGCTGTCATCTACAGTTCTGCCACAGTGGTAAGGCTCCTTTACACTGCTTCTTTTCAAGCACTAAGTGCCTTTAGTCCTTTTCAGCATGGCTTGTCTAACTGGTGGGGTGATCTCTCTTTGTGGTTTTGTGCATTTCCTTGATGATTAAATAATTTTGAGTATTGTTCCTATATCTCTTGACTATTCCAGTCTTTAGAGATTATTCCCATCTTCTGCTTATTTTTCATACTAATTTTCAGGGTTTTCTGTTTTGTTTATGGACTTGTAATTATTTACTCCATTGTGGTTTTTAGATATTAACCCTTTATCACTCCTAGTTCCCATTCTGTAGATTGTCTCTTCACTCCGTTATTTGCTTTGAGGGGTAGAGATTTTTAGCTCACAATAGTCTGAGTACACACATTTTTGAAATTTAGGAATCTGAGAGACCAGAGTTCAAACACTGGCGCTTGCACTGAGCTCCTCTGTCATTTCTGGAAATGCAATTTGTACTGCTTCTGCTAGAAGATGGAAGTAATAGCTACCCTCGAAGATAATAGCTGCCCTCAAAGAACTATTGCAGGGATTTTATAAAAAGTATAGATAGTGCATTTCATCTATATTTGACTGCATAATAATTACTCAATAAATTTTAGGTGGTACGCCATTCTCCCTCCTTTTGTCCACTCAAAGGAAAATGCCACTCATTTCCACCTGCCTCAGTTTATAAGTATTTACTTACTATGTTTATGGGGCTTTTGTAGAAAGAGTGTGGTTGCTACATGAGATAAATCTCGTCCAAAAGAACCACTAAATTGCTTCTAACATTGTTTTATATAGATATTTTGTGTCAACCACTGATGTACCTGCATTCTGATGTGCAAACAGCCAAAATATTTAATTCTTCTGCTCTGATTGTTAGCACAAAGAACTAACTACCCACTCCACTCATACAAATAGTTGAACGGAAATTTTGAGATACATGAATTATTCTTAATTTTGTTAATTCTTCTTAGATGGACGTATATGGTGTGTCCAAGAACTATAGCAATTACCTCCCCAGTCTTGCTACCTTCTGACTTTTCTCTATTTTTATGAGTTTGAGTCTGGAAATTGCACACTCCCCGTGGCAGAGGCCCTCACTCTTCCTCTTCCAGATCTTGAGGTTAATCAGTGACAATGAACTAAGCATATTTGTTTTTAGGAATTCTTTAAAATTTATTATAAAGAGAAAAAATAAAACAAAAGTTCAAGACAAGATAAGACGGTAACAGTGATTAATATATGAACATTGTTATTTTTAAATTAGTTACTCAGATTACAAAGTATCGGCATTTAAATGCCCAAGCAACTTTAGCACAAGCTTTTCTTTTCAGTGAACTAAGAGAAATTAATAGTACAGCTATTTTAACTGTCTTAACATTTCTCTTCTTTCTTTTGTCTATTCCACTGTCCAGGCCTTTCTTGCCTTTTGAAATTTATTCCCATTTCACAATGGTACATTTTTGGATCTTACCCTTAACAACTTCCCACACTATGAAGACAGCATGGTGTTCACACACGTGATTCTGACTTATGTCACTTGTGACTGTGGTCTCAACTGGCACCCGTTTAGGTACAAAAGTCTGCAGTTTCCCCTTCTTTGTGACTGAGTAGGACTGCATTGTATAAAAGACCATATCTTTTTAATCCTTTACTCAGTTAATGGACATTTGGATTGTTTCCAAGATATATCTATTACAAATTGTGCTGCTCTAAACATGGGTGTACATATATCACTGTGCTAAAATATTATCAGTTCTCTGGAAATATACCCAGAAGTAGGATAGCTGGGTCAAATGGGACTACCCATTCTAGCTTTGTGAGAAAACTCTACTGATTTCCACAGTGGCTTTACCAGTCTACACTCCCACCAAGAGTGTATAAAGGTTTATTTTTTTTCTTACAGCCCTGCCAGCATTATTTCCTGATAATAGTCATTCTTACTGGGGTGAGACTGAATCTCAGTACTGTTTTGTGTCTCTTGAATGACCAGTAAAGTGGAGCATTTTTTTCATATAGTTAATTTCCATTTATATTTCTTCATCTGAGAAGTGTTCATTCATCTCAGATGCCCATTTTTTGATGAGGTCTTTAAATTTGGGAGGTCTCATTTTAAGTGCTTTATTTACTCTTGATAGTCATCTTTTGGCTAAGGAACATCAGGCAAACATTTTTCCCATATTTCAGGTTATCTCTGCCTTCTGTTGGTTGTTTCTGTTGCAGTTAATAAGATGAGCTCCCAGCTGTTGATTCTTTGATGTAGTTCCTGTGTGATCCAGGTTTTATTCATAAAGTCTTTGCCTGCACTAATGTCTTTAAGAGTTTCACTTATTCTATCTTCCAGCAGTTTTAATGTTCTTATCTATTTTAATGTTCCATGCATGGTAAAAGATATGACTCCAATTTTAATCTTCAACATGGGCAGAACCAGTTTTTCCATATTACTTATTAAAGAGGCTTTCTTCCAGTGAATGTTTGGCATCTTTGTCAAGGATTAGGTAGTTGAGTATGTCTGAAGTTGTTTCTACATCTTTTAATCTGTTCCATTGGTCTTCAGATCTGGTTTTGGTTTTTTTTCTGTCATCTCTTTTTTAACTCACAGTAGCTCTGTAGTATGATTTCAGGGCAGGGATTGTGATGCCCCCTGCCTTGCCTTTGTTTCCCTGAAATGTCTTTTTATTCTAGATCTCTTCTTTATCCAATGAATTTTAGGATAGTTTTCTCTAATTGTGTGAGATATTCTATTGAAATTTTGATCATAATTGCACTAAATCTGTGCAATGATATTGAAAGTATGGCCATTTTCGCTACATTGGTTCTTCCTACTTGAGAGCAAAGGATATCTTTGCAATTTCTGATATCCTCTTCAATCTCCTTTTTCAAAGTACTCTTGCTTTCACTATATTTGAGGTATTTTTTATCTCTTATTAGATCAATTCAATCAAGTAAGGTATTTTACTTATTTTGGGTGCCTTGTGAAAAGTGTTGTTTTCCTAATTTCCCTCTCAGTGAGATTGTTATTCTTGTACAGGAAAGCTACTGACTTTTGAATATTGATTTTTGTATCCAGCTATGCTACTGAACTTGCTTATTCAATCTAGTAGTTGTTTTAGCAGAATTTTTGGTTCTTCGATGTACAGTATCATGTTATCTGCAAATAATGATAATTTAGCTTGTTTCTTTCCTATAATCATTCCTCTTTTATCTAATTGCTCTAGATAACGTTTCCAGTACTACGATGAATAAGAGTGAAGACAGTGAACAGCCTCTTGGTCTTCTTCCTCAGTTTAGAGATAAAACTAAGTTTATCTTAAAACTGAAAGTTTTCAGTTTTGTCCTTTTAGTGTGACTATTGGTTTATCATAAATGGCTTTTATAAAATCATGATAAAGACCACGTATTTCAATTTTTGGTAGGCTTTTTATTATAAATGGGTGCTGGGCTTTGTCAAAAGATTTTTCTGCATCTATTGAAAGGATCCTATGATTTTGTTCTTGGCTCTGTTAATGTGGTGTATTACAGTATTAATTTCCACTTACTGAACCATCCGTAAGTCCCTGGGATGAATCCCTCTTGGTCATGGTATGCAATCTTTTGGATGTTTGGTTGCATTCTGCTTGTTACTACTTTATTTATTTATTTATTTATTTATTTATTATTTTTTGCAGTACCAGGGGTTGAACTCAGGACCCTGCACTTGCCAGGCAAGAGCTTATTTTAGTGAGCTATTTCCCCAGCCCCTATGTTTGTTACTACTTTATTAAAGATTTCTACATTCATGCTCATTAGGGAGATTGGCCTGCAATTTTTTTTCTGAGTTGGCTCTTTCTCTGTTTTTGGTGTCAAATAAGTGTATCTGCTAAAGTGAGCGTGCAGTTCCCTTCAGCTTAGGATGCACATTGCTGAAAAGGTCTGCAACGGGATATGGTCATGGATTACACACTCCCACAGCTGTAAGTTGCTGCTCAATGTCATGCTTTTCTTCATATGTAAGCAAATGCAGAACACTTTCCCGCTAGCCAAATGCTCAGCAGTCTCAACACTTGCCCCACATCTAACAATACATCAGCTCTGCTTGCGACCCACACCATGCTAGTTGGAAACAAGTCCTGGAGATTAGCGTGCAATGTGAGGCAGTTGCTGGCCCTGTGTCCTGTGCTCCTGGACCTATTTATCTTCACCAGCGAGTACTGCATGCATTTAATGGCCCCTCCCTCCAAAGCACTGAAACCCAGCCACGGTGTGGTCAGCTTCCAAAGGCAGCCAGGTTTTCAAACTCTGCCTTGCCAGAGGCTGTGGAGTCACCTCTGTGTACCCTGCATTGTGTGGGTAACACCGACAACAACTCACGCAGGCGCCTGACTCTGTGACAGAAACCAAGGCAAGCACATATCATTACCAGATAAAACTCCTGCTCAGACAAGCCCCACCTCTCCTCCTTCTCTCAATGCTGACAACTAAAGAGAGTAAATTTTCAGTTCTCTCTTTTCAGGAGGCACAGGAAATAGGCAGGTAAATTCCATTAACAATTTCTCAGTGAAGAATTTCACCTCAAAAGTATTTTGTGAGCCTTTTTTCATGAAAAAAAAATCCTGATTATAAGTCTTCTAAATTTAGTATTTTTCTATTTCCAAGAATGGCCAACTCTGAAGACTTAGCAGCATGCTCTGTGACCAAGTCACTTCTCTCCATTTACTATTGCTTGTGAATTTCTCCAGCTTTAATCAAACCCAAATTGGTCTGATCCAACATTTAAAAAAATCAATAATGTACTTTAATTTTAAGATTCAGAAGATAGGCACATTCTCATATTCTCAGAGGTTAAAGGTTTTCTAACCTGGACATTATCTAAAGAGAATTTAAAAACCTTCAGAATAAGTTCTCGCTCAGCCTTGGTTAAAAAAATATGGTCAGTTGGAAATTTAGTGAAGTGTTTCTTAGGTTTCTCCATTTAGTCCTGTAAGTGTGTATGGTGCTGAATAGGATTGCCTTTTTTTTCCTAGCATATTCTTCCTAAGCAGTGTATTTTGGATAAAACTGTAACGTTTGGCTTCAAAATTATCAGTACATGGCTTATTTGGCATTTAACATTATGCAAAGGGCCTTCAGGTTCAGTTCTATTGAAGGCTCCTACTCATGACGCTATTTTGACACTTCCTCTGCAAAAGCAACTATTCATTTAAGTGGTGGACCACAGATGAAGCCCAAGTCAGTCTTACTCAAGAGTTGGAGTTAAAGATGCATCATCTCAGGTGGTATGAAGACTGTGCTGCTTAGGTTTGATTAAATCTGTGTGACTCTAAACAATTGTGATGCTTAAAGTTTGATACCTAGAAAATAGCGATAATAGCTACTTACAGTTGTGGTTATGTAAGTTAATATACTTTCATGTGTAACAATATAGATACATCCTAAAAACCAGACAGGTAATTTTGTCACTGTGGGAACTTCATAGAATATCCTTAAACAAGCCTAGATGGCATAAACCAATCACTTGTTGAGGCCTCCTAAAGCAATGAAGAGACTTGATAAATACCAGATATCTGAGGCTGCTGCCAACATAACAAAACATACATTTTTATAGTGAATGATTTTTAGAAGTAAAGAAAATGAATTCTAAAATTATAGTAAAAAGTATACTATGGTGGGCTGGACAAAGAGCTCAGCAGATAAAAGCGCCTGCAAGCAGGCACAGGAGCCAGGGTCCCTGGGCCTTTCATGCCAGCCCTGACTCTGGGGCACACTGAGAAGGCAATTGAGACTGGGCATGGTGGCATGCACCTATAATCCCAGCACTTGGGAGACTGTAAACAGGAGAATCACTCTGAGTCTGATCTAGTAGTGAGACCCCAAACATCCTCTAGACCCTGCCCTAAAAAATACAAAAAAAGTATACTATTACAAATACAAAATTAGCAACATAGTTATTATCATTATCAAGTAGTATGTACTAAGCAAATCTGTGCTACATTTTTATATGCCTGGAAGAGTAATAGATTTGCCAGAGCATCATAACAAACAATGCATTCTACTATCCTGCCACTTGCCCATAAGAATTTTTCAACTACCTTGTACTCCTAGGTAACCTCAGTTGTGTCTGTTCAACACTGAGCAGTTGCTATGCAGCACATGACTGCAAATGCAATGCACAATACTTATGAGTAGCATTAACCACTACATTTTACTGCCTTTCAAACTCAAAGACAAGTTTTAAATAATGGCAAATTTGTTTGCAAAATAATTGACTAGTCTCCAGCTTCAAGTATAAATATGGCTTATTTATTAAAGGATTTATCTATCAAAGTCAGATGCTTCAGTAGTTGACCTCTCTATCAGATAAATAATTTTAAGTTATGTGTAACCTCATTTCTGCAGTCTATGTTTCTACTGAATTTTCATTTTTTTATACTTATAATACTGGTTAAAGATATAGGGACTATTTCTGATGTCTTATATAATAAAAATAACAGACATAAAATGTGCCTAAGTTTTAGAATAAAAAAAGAATTTGTGCCTGTTAAATATCTAAGGATACAAGCATATGTCACTTTAAAGGATATCATCTAAGAACACTTTAAGTCATCCCCATTAAAAATGTAAGAACAATAGCCCAGAAAGGCTTACAAACATGTTAAGCTCACCTAGATAGTAAGTGGCAGAATGGGAATTTAAAAGCAAGTTGGATTTTCTGATAATAAAATAACTTCTACTAGACAGCGTACTCTTCAAAAGTTCTTAGCATTCCATAGATTTACCAGTGACAACTAAATTTTTCTTATAAAAAAATGAGCTTAATGAAATCAATCTGCAAGCATGTACTCAATTGTACTTCTCTTTCCTAATTTATTCTATAGTTCCTTAGTTTTGAAAGAAAATATGTGGTATCACACACTAGAAATTTTAGCATTTGGTATCTACTGTAGAGTAACAAAGAATTTATACTTAATGCCAATCTTATCACATCTGAACAGTACAGAGAATTATGTGCCAGTCTAGGTAGGCTCAGGCTTGAGACAATTTATAATGCAATCTATATAATATAATAAGCAAAATAAGTAAGACACTTCTCAGAAGGACAGCAAAATGGTCACCTTGAGATAAATATTCAAAAAAAAATGTTGGTGTTGGTAAAACAAATTCAGTAAACAAATTTAAAATGTCTTAAAATCTATCCTGGATCTCATTTTGTGTCAGATCTTATTAAAACTGCTTTATGCATATTATTTTATTCACTTTTTAATCACAACTTTACCTGACAGTTTCCACTACAGTCTCCAAAATAAAAAGCCGAGGCTGGAAATTATATGTAAATTTCCCACAGTCACACAGTTCATAATTATATAACCAGTGTCAGACCCTAGCAGGGCTGGCAAGATGCCTGGCTACAATAAACAGCTGTGTCCATGTCAGCGTCAAGGACAAGAATGAACCAGATACTGAGCACTTTGCATATATTTTCTTATCTTTGTCTTTTCAGACCAATCCTCTAAGATCTTACTCCAGAATTCTCACTTCGAGGATGAGAAAACTAGGCTTCACGAAAGCTAAGTTAACTGGAAAAAAAAGCCATGTTCATAGTGAATGGCAAGATTAGGCTTTGAATCTAGACTCCTGGCAGGCTGTTGCTTTGTTTATTATTAGAATATGAATTACTTGTCTGAATTCAAGCCAGATATATATTTATATATTATGCATTCTGCTCCAATTATATTAAGTCAAGAAATGGAAATATAAAGTTGTTCTCTTCCCAAAATGTTAATGATACCATGTTACAGCAATACTTGCATACCAGCATTTACAGCCGCACAAATCATAGGAGCTGAATCTCAGACACAGCCTCTATGTCCATCAGCAGATGAAAGAACAGACAGTTAGTCATATTTGTACCACTGTGCCATAAAGAAGAATCAATCGGAGGCACTTGTAGGAAAATGCGTACTCCTGGAGAAAAATAATGATGTGCCGTGTATTAGATACAGAAGCTTCAATACTACATGGTTTCTCTTATCATGAGAGACACAAAGTACAAATACTTTAAAAAATAAAATAAAAGATAGATAATAGGGAACAGTGAGGTACATCTTCTGCAGATGGGAAGGGGACCAAAGACACAAGAATGGAGGGAGGGGAGGCAGGAAAGGGGAAGTGAAAGGGACCGAGACCTGAGGAGCATGGAGCATCTCCCCACAACGCATGCGAGCTCGGTGTCCTGCAAGTGTGCACCAAGAAAAAGAAAATCATACATGCATATATATTGGTTTTACAAATGTGAATAAGCATTTTCTCTTTTTAGAGCTCCTCAGAAACTTTGTTTTTTTATTTTTTTATTTTATTTTATTGAGAAACAAATAGCAATGAGACAGTTTCAAAACAGATTAGTAGGACAGTTTCAGTACTTAATACATTGCATAGTGTTGTCTTAGCGGTTATTCGTTGTACAAGATGCAGGCATGATATCCTGTTCACAAACACTATCAGAACAAATCTTTCTATTCATTGAATTAAGAGAATGTAGCTGTATATCTAGCGTAACTATTTTGAATATACAGATACAAAATGGATGTTGAATCTTGTCTTAGTTGTTTTTCTTGTTGCTGAGAAAATACCTGATTTCCAAAGTTAAAGCAGAAAAAGGTTTATTTAGGTCACTGTTTGTGGAGGCTTCAGTCCATAATTGGCTGGATCTAAGGCAGGTTGATGTGACAGAGAGGCCGCTACTCATGGTGGTGAAAGACAGCAAAAGCAACAAGAGCAAGGGGAAGAGCAGGCCTCGTCTCCTCACTTATATTGTATGGAGGCTTCCTGTCCTAGGGCAGTACAGCACTCACACCCCCAATCCCAGCACTAGACAATGAACCAATCACAAACTCTACATCCAGATGCCTCCAAAAAGCTCACCCCAGAAAGCATGGCTACCATCAAGAAGTCAACCAATAACAAATGCTGGAGGAACTGAGAGGAACAAAGAACCTTTTCCAGTGCTGATGGGAGTGTAAATTGGTAAAACGACTATGGAAGAGAATGTGCAGATTCCTTGAAAAACAGGGGATAGAGATCTCATTGGACCCAGCTACCCCCTCCTGGGTATTTTTCCAAATGAACTGAAAACATGTTACCACATAAATATATGCACTCATGTTTATAGGAGCACAACTTGTCATAGATAAATATTGGAAAGAACTCAAATGTCCATCAGCTGAGGAATGTATAAAAATATGTGGCATTTTTACACACTGGAGTATTACTTATCTATAAAAAGATAAATATGAGGCTTTCATAGGTAAATAGATGCAACTATAGACCATATTTATAAGTGAAATAAGTGACACCCACGTGTGTACACATTGTTCTGTCTTGCTAGTGTAAGAACCTGAAAGAGTAAATAAAATCTGAAAGGTATAATAAGTGTTGTGAAAGAGAAAGAAACTACTCAAAAGGAAAGAATAACTGGGAAGAAAAAAGGACAAAAGAAAAAAGAAGGAAGGGGAAAAGATATATTTATGTACATAGACAGGATAACTTGGATAATTGTACTGCTGATTTCTGCTGGTCTGTTGAAAAGAGAAGATAATGTTTAATTTTTTCACCTTTTTAATCTCTTATAACTTTTTTTTGACAAATTTTATATGTTTATATCTGGTAATCTAAGCAACTAATTAGAAGACAACCTTATGCAATATAACAGCCATCATTGAATTTCTATTATTTTGATTAGTGAAATTCTGTATCATTTAAAATTATTTTTTACTATTTTCTATTCTCTTTTTTAAAAAAGCTCAAATTCCCTTCCCCCCCCATGACCACATGAAGCTTGAAGGTGTCCAGACATAAGCCGTTACAAATTTGTAAGTGTACATTGACTCATTCCTTTTATTTTACTCTGAGATCCAAAGTAACTAGAACCAAAGAACAAGCATAATTACATTTCTGAGATACTCTGAAACTAAG
>NW_004524677.1:1529091-1533367 GCF_000260255.1 Octodon degus
CTGGGGGATTGAACCGCGGTCCCTGATGCTTTTGCTAAGCTTGTTCTAAGTAGGTGCTTTAGACCACTGAGCCATCTCTCCAGCCCCTATGGTTTACCTTTCTACAGTTAGGTACAGATGCATAACATTTGGAAAGTGAAGCTGAGACAGAGAGGTGGCTGCTGCCCTCTTCTCTTTTTTCCCATTCTTCTGTGAGCTTGCAAGTGCAAGGAAACATGGACTTATCACGCTGTCATCTAGGTTCACGTGCAATCACCAGCCTTTGCAGGTGTGGCAGTGTTTCGCTTTCACATTCTGATTTCTGCATCACTGTTGGAATGTGCTCTGGAATTCACAGTTCAGTGGCAGCCACCAGGGAGGCAGGGCTCTTGCTACATCCATCCTTCATTATCCAACGTCACCCCTGCTGGCCCAGACTAGGAACTTCCTCTTTGGGCCTCAATGTTTTAAAATAATTCGTTGAATTGAATACATTTTTTTTCTGAAAGTTTTTATTGTGCATTTGATTTGAGCCTTGATGATAAAATATTTATTGTTTAAAGTATATTACTGTACTGCGATAGAAGTTCTAGAAGCTAATACTTTCCCAAGACCCTGGTGCTGCTGGATCTTAGTTCCTTTTGTGTTAAAATGTTTTACTTTGCTACCATTTAAATGTCCCCTCCAAAGTTGATGTCAAAATTAGCAGCCACTGTCTAGCATTAGAAGTTGGAAGCTTTAAGGTAATTATCTCATGAGGGCTCCAGCCTCATGAGTGTATTCTGACATCATTGGGAGAATGTGGTTGTAGGTCTGGAACTGGCTTTGTTGTAAAAGCAAGCTGCTTCTTACACACTCTTTCATGCCTTGTGATGCCCCCTACCATGTGTGGTGGCACAAGAAAGCCCTCACTTCACACGGCCCCTCAAAACCATGAGAAATGCATTTTATTGCTTTATTAAAGAGCCAGCTTCAGCTACTGTGACAGAAAGACAAAACAGAGTAAGCCAGTCCTCGAGCTTCTCCATTCACCACCCCCATCTTCTCAGCAGCCCTAACTCTTCACTATTCAGAAACCATTTTTGAAAACCATCTGACAGCCACACCTAAAATATTCTTTTATTCAAGCTCAGGAATATAGATATTATTTTGAAAGAAAAAGGAAATTCTACAAGTGTTTGGTTCAGATTTTTCAGATGCTGTTGAGTAAACATTTAAGCAATGATGCCCTTGATTAAAAAAGAATTTCCTATTTCTCTTTTCTGATGTATTTAACCTGAAAAGTAAATATTGACACCATGCTAAAACCTTGCCAGTCTTGCATTTTACACACACTTTTAATCCCTGGTTTACAATCTTTTCTCCTGTAGCTGCTATGGTAGTTGCTTGACCCTTGCCCTGAATATTATTTTTATCAAAAAGGAGTGTATATTCTGTTACTTGATAAATGTTGCTTTTTCCTCAAAATACAGATGTCTTCAAGAAGTGTATAAAGATCAGAGGTTAAGACCATGGCAAGTCCCTTGTCTCTGCCACAAAATTCTACACAAAGAATAAGTACTAAGATTCTGAGAATTCACCCCACCCATTTCCTCCTTCTACTTTGTAAGCAAAGTGTAGCCTGGCATAACCATTTGGGTACTCGCAAATCCACTCAACTGCAAGGCTCAATAGCTTCATATGGAAGAATAAATATTAGTACCAGAGTACCTTGCTTAGTCTGTACTCAGCTGCACACTAAAATAAATACCATACATATTTATACATGATGGTTGTTGGGAAGAATATCAGAAGGGTAAACAACATTTGGGAAAACCAACAGCCATTTGTTTCTTTGTACCTGACCAAAAATACGTTCAGCTGGTATTTGTGCTACTACATCGATGGGCGCCTACAGTCCATCTGATACTTCTGCTCTCATCCTCTTCCCGCAGAAGGAAGGGGGGAGGCAGAGACATCACAAACTCCATCCAAGTCCCAGAATGCAGTGCTCCACAGAGAAGTCCAACAAAGGAGCAAGGCCTTGCACTAGAAGTTGGGCTAGCTCCTACTTTATGATTTCTGGATGGCAGGCCATTGGACATGGTTTTGTAAAATAATGAACTAAAAATGAATTGGACAATTTTTCCTCTCAAAGTATTTCAAACATTAGAAAGTTAAGGCACTTTTTATTGTTTAAGGCACTTTTGTGGGGGAAAGAAAGCAGGCCATTTTAACATTTTTGTTCTTTTCAGGGCATTACAGTAAATATGAATTCGAGAGCTCCAGCTTTCTGTTGCTGGAACCAAATTCTTGACATACATAACTTAAATGGGAAAGTTATTCTTGGTTTATATTTTCAGAATCTTCACTCCCTGGCAGGCTAACTCTGAGGCAGAAAGATCAGACCCAAGGGCACAGTGGGGGAAAGCAGCTCAAAACTGGCATCTGAGAAACAGAGCAGGCAAAGAAGAGCCAGGGAGGAAGGGGCCGGGCACAGTGCCCATGACGCACCCAAGCAAACCAGAAGTTAGCTTTCGCGATCTAGGGATCTCGCAGCCCAATACAGCTGACGGTCGAGATCACTCGTCACAATCCCACTGCTTCTGCCTGGCCACTGTGTTTTCCTACCTATATCCTAACTCATTGATTCCTCTTTAAATTGAAGTCTTTTTGCATTTTCTGATAGGATATATGGAATTTCCTCCAATAGAATTTGGTGCTGGAAGGTGAATTTTATAAATGATCACTGATAAAACAAACGTCCCTTACATTTTCACAGATAAGGCCAATAGAGGAAGATTTCAGTGGCTTGTTTCCTATTTTATATGAGGAATCAGCTAAAATAAAAACATTAGAAAGAGTAAAATTTGAACACATATTTAGACTCTACCCTTCATAACACTACACTACATTTTGACTTTCCTTTTTCCTGTGTGAAAATTGCTGTACAAATGTGCAAAGTGTTGGAAGCGAACCCTGAGATTGTGGCTCACATTTGAAGTTTTTGCAAGCTTGACCATGCTTTTCAATAAAGTAGCATTTGTTGAGTAGTAGAGGAGAAAGGGTATCAGTGAGTATCAAACTAATATATACCGCCCCTAACATGCCATCCTTCTGCCCTCTATTTTTAAATAATGGGGTTTTGTATGAAGACTGAATAAAGGACTCCAAAGAGAAAAACTACAGAGAGATACAAGATGCTAGTGCCAAAAACCAGATAACGTTCAATTAGTTTTTTAAAAGCATTCTTATCACATCTCTCCCTAATATTAGCTTTCTCAATAAACAATAGCCTGCTGCAATATTGCCAGGGGTGCCCAGCTGAGAGGACAATGAGCGATGACAGCTGATTGGGATGGTCCAAAGCTGTTGATGTAATTCACAAATGGCACTCGCTGGCCTCTCAGTTTTAAAGACTATTCTATAATTCTACCAGGAAGCCAGATTAATATTTATGGGGTAGAAGAGATAAAAAATGCACTTTTCTGTAATAAGAAAATAACTCCACGTGTTCTGTGGGTCCATGTTTAGCTGCTCACTTTTATCTATTAGATTCTGATAGGCACAGAAAAAGCAAGAAACACTAATCATTATGCTTTTTAAAATAGCTTTAAATTAATTAGGTCTATTCAAGATTTTATTTAGACTTTCAGACTCTAAAGAGGGAAAAGTATAAGTCCGGGCACGGCAGCGCACACCTGTAATCCCAGAGCTAAAACAGGAGGATCACTACAAGTCCAAACTGTGTAGTGAGACCCTGTACCAAATACATGAATGGAATAAATAAATAAATAAATATGTAAATAAATAAAGGAAAAGTAGGAAGGAGAAAAATATCTACATTCTAATATAGTAATGTCACCATTCACAATAGGTGACATCACTCTCTTTTAAACATATGCATTACATGACCATATTAGCCTTCTGGTTCTAATTAAAGTTTATAATATATGTTACATTCTGCTATTTTATTAGAATACAGAAAACTTATACTTGAAGCTAAAATAAAATAAATCATTAATCCATCTAACTAAAAAGAAAATTTGGTTTTTTGAAAATATATTTTGGAGGGTTGTTCAAATATCTTAGCAGATTAAAGCATCTGCAAGCAGGTACAGGTGTCAGGGGTTCCATTCCCCAGGCCTACTGTGCCAGCCCCACCCCCAGGGTGTGCTGAGATGGCAATTGAGACTAGGTGTGGTGGCGCACACCTGTAATCCCAGCACTTAGAAGGCTGTAAACAGGCAGATCACTATGAGTCCAATCTAGTAGTGAGACCCTGAACACCCCACCCCATAGACCCTTCCCTAAAATA
>NW_004524677.1:1533467-1541643 GCF_000260255.1 Octodon degus
ATATATGCTTTGGAACAGTGGCCAACTTGATAGGGTTGAAACAACTGACCTTCATAAAGAAACCACATTTTATTCACATGCTAGAATTAAAGAAAACCATGTTGAAATTTTTGCAACCAAACCATTTTCTAATTCAAGATGTACAATAATGATTAGCTTATGTTAAATAAAAAGTTAGAGCCTGTTATCCATGAGACCCTGAGAGGTCTAGCTTTTTCTTGTCTTTCCATTCACTTTGCAGTTGGATTCCAGTCAAACTGACTCTCTAGTTTCTTCCTGCCTCCATGAGCTGCATCTTCTCAGTCTCTTAAACATTTCTCTCCTTGACTCTCACCTGGGATCATACTCTGAGCCTTGGCAGCTCTTCTTTCTTCTCCCCTCCCTATCCTGAGCCAATCATAGCTCTGCAAACCGTGAATCTGTTAAGGCCTATCAAATGTATGCCACTAGTCAGAACAGCTCCCTAAGTTCTGCACTAGTTGGAAGAGAAGACCTAGAGTGCGGTGCCTATCAGGAGAGAGCCATCTTATCAGCGATGTGTGGTGCTCAGCACTGAGCAGTCTGTATGCATATTTACCAATCCTTCATTTGCTAGTATCATATAGCAGCTTAAAGTTGACTGTGTTGTGGGTACTTAGCTCATGAAAATCAGCAAATGCTGTGAATTTCTGCCATACAATTCCAAGTCAGTTTAGAGGCACATAGCTACCTTTAATATCCCAAAGAGGTCCAGTAGAACTGGAATCAAGAAGATCATGAGTGATTCAATTACTCTTTCCTTTGCATGTTGGGAATACTGTTTTAATAATTCCTTGATGGGGGCTGGTGAGATGGCTCAGTGGTCTAAAGCGCCTACTTAGAACAAGTTTAGCAAAGAACATAGACTGCGGTTCAATCCCCCAGCACCACATGCCAGCCAGCCCTGCCCCCAGGCGGACTGAGCTGGCCACACACACACACACACACACACACACAAATAAATAAAATTAAAAACAAATAAAAATTCCTTGAATATCATTTTAAGTCTCTTCATTTGGTTTAATAATTTTACATACACAAAGTTCCAAATCCAGATTAACAGCCATCTTTGATAACAGTATATTTAACTCATTTATGAGGATAAAATTACAAGGTTACGAAGGTAATGGAATAAGAGCAAACCTGCCATTATTTTAGAGAAAATTTTTCTAATAATTATCAGGATTAAGGATCCTGTCACACGGATATCTCTAATCCCTCTCCAATCCATATGCTTAGATCAGGGCAACACAACACCACCTGGCCACTCAGATTTCTATCTTTTGTAAGGTCAAGTAGCTGTCTATTCCCAACTTGGAAAGCTCTGTTTATATATTCTGCCTGAAGTTGCTGTTGCTAAGAGTCAGGAATTACGAGGAAGAGGAAATCCTGCAGCTGAAAAGAAAATAAGGTAAATGCATAAAGGAGTAGAAAAAAATCCTATGGTCCAGGAAAGAATTAGAGAGGGCTGAAGGTCATTCCATGACCCAGAATTCCATGCAATGTGGATTTACTGCCGACAGTTGTGTTTCTCATGCTTCCATTCTGTTTTTAAATACTCATTTTTGCATAAAATTCTTACTAACAATGCTATTTAAGATTTAGCCAAGGAAAGAAATATTTTTATTAATATCCAGATTTTGTACCTAAACAGCTGCTTGCAGTGGGAGTCTACTAAAAGACATAATCATTTCAAAATTCACACATCTAAAACTGAATTTATAAACTTCCTAAATGTATCCCAAAATTTTATATCTCACCTTCAGTTCAATGTGTCTTTCTTTCTTTTAGCTGTTCAGGGATAAACTATTAGACTTTGATCCCTTCTTTCCCACATAATCCCACTGAAAGTCACAGCACATCCTGCTGGCTCCATCATCCAAATGTATTCAAAGTCTTAACACTTGCCATCATCCCCACTGCCACCTCCTCCTTCCCAGCTATTGTCACCTCCTCTCAAGATGACTGCAATAGCTCCTCACCTCTCAGGTTGGTTTCTACACACCAGCAGAGTCATCTCTGCCAGGCCTGTGCTAGCACTTCACGAAGCTTCACACCTCCCTTGCATTACAGGCCACTAGCCTCTTTAGCTCTCACACCTTATGTCTGACTCTTCGCCTTCTTATTTATTTTCCAAACTGTGCAGTTTCTACTGCCATTCTTGAAATTCTCTCCCCAGGACCTTTGCCCTTGCTATTCACTCTTCACAGAATTCCTTCTTCTTTATTCATTGTTCTCAGCTCCTTCAGGTCTTTGCTCAAATGTCACTTTCTGAAGGCAAGTTTTCCTGACTTCTTGCTATGGCTTAGCTAAATGTCCCCTAAAGGTCTATGTGCAAAATAAAGGCTTCATGCCGGAGGCTTGTAGAACCTTTAGGAGCTGGGACCTGGAGGGGCTGGTGTTTGAAGTCACCAGTAATGTGTATGCCAAGCCAGGGTCCTTTCCTCTTTCTTTATAAATAAATAAGTAACACATGTTTTCAATGTATAATCGTTACATTCATTGTAAAAAGTTGGTACCTTGTACTCCACACATGGTAATTGTTTTATTGCATTCAGCTCCCTCCATCTCCAGCCCTTCTCACTTGCAAAAGACCAATCTTGCTGTTGCTATTATTTATTCTTTATTTCTTTTGTTTATTGTTTTGCTTTCTGATTCAGGAGGCAAATGACTTGCACCATCACATATTCCTACCATTCTGTACTACCTCTTAAAAAGCAACCGGCCACTTAAACTGGACCTTCCAAAACCGTGAGCCCAAATAAACATTTTTCTGTCTGTATAATAATTACCTTGTGTGTTTGGTACTAGTTGTAGAGAATTGACTAATACATCAAAATTGAAGCGACCTCCCTCAGGATCTCCTATCTTTTTCTGGCATTTTTTCTCCCACAGCATTAAGAAGCACAAAAAAATGCATATTTCATTCATTTTGTCTACAGTTTTAATTCCTCTCACAGATACCCTACTAGAATATTGCTGCCAGAGATTATTTTACTATTCCCACTATTCGAGAATGGAGCCTAGAATACAGTAGATGCTCAGTAAATCCTTGAATAAATGGATGAGAGAATTCATATAATAAAAATATTCATTAGGTTGCAGTTGGGGAAATAGTTGAATTACACAGTGTTTGGAAAATTGTCAACTCCTTACTCTGCTTTGTTCTATTTAGATTCTGCATCTGTGTAGATTTCTTTTCCAAAATTTGAGGATGTATAGTAATTTAGTCAGTAAAAGAGTTGTTTCCATGGACTCCTGGTAAACAGATTATAATGAAATTGGCACTGGGTCCCAGTTTTAATATGACACCATGGCACATTATAATTCTAATTTCCACTTAAAGTTTTTCTAGTAGCAGAATGAGTACTTCCCTACTGCATTTTTTTCCTCCACAAAACTCAGATAAAAGGCTCATGTTGTATTTGGCGTCTGATCACTCAGCAATCTTCTCAGATAAAAACACAATGTCAGGGAGAAGAAAGGAAAAATTTCCTACTGAATAGAAGAGAATAATCCTCTGCAAAACTGTCTCTGGATTCTAATGAATGAACAAAAAGACCCCCATTATGTGATTGCTTTGAGTGATTTTATTCATGCTAAATTTCATGATGCCAAAAGAAGAATCACCCTCAGGTTTGAACATATCTGTTAGAATAATGACAGATTTAAGCTCATCAGTTTTGCTAATGGGTCATGCATCAAGTTGAGTTCAGCAATGTAAAAATTGGAAATGGGGCTTTATTTTTAGAGGGTTTTTTTTACATTACTGATCATACCCCTGATCATAAAAAAAGAAAAAAAAGGGGGGGGGAGATAGCTCAGTAGAATAAGCACTTGCCTGGCAAGCGCAAGGGCCTGAGTTCAATCCCCGGTTCTGAAAAAAAAAAAAAAAAAAAAAAAAAAAAAGAAAGAAAAGAAAAAGAAAAACAATATTTATTGCAATATCAATAATTTTAAACACACATACATATGCCAGTGAGCATTAGAACTATTAAAGTATGCAAACTCCCACCTGTCACAAGACTGAAGTAATCCCTCTGATTGTACCCATCTTGAACTCTGTGTGTGTTACTCTCTATCAAAGTCCACCAGGGCAATTGCTTCCATTGACATAGGAAATACTTTAAAGACAAAGTAAGAGATATAAACTGGGACAAAGCATTTAGTTGATACATTTTTTACCTCCTCAGTACCACACCCCAGGTGTACCATGCAAGATACTAAAACTGGGCATAGTGGTGCATGCCTGTAATCCCAGTGCTGGGGAGGCTGAGACAGGAGGATCATTATGAGTCTGAGTTGCATAGTGCGGCCCTTTACCAAATAAAGAAATTAAATTTTCTAAATAAAAAATAAATTTGAGTATTAAATTTGAAAATATGAGTCTTTTGAAATACTGTCTACTAAACAGACAGACTAACCTCCTGCATAGTAAAACCTCATATTTTCTATGGAATATTCTGGAGCATATGCCTTACTAGAAATGCTTATAAAATTATAGTTTCATCTCGGCATGGTGGTGAATGCCTGGAGCCCCAGCCCCAGTGAGGCTGAGGCAGGAGGATTGCCAAGAATTCTAGGTCAGAGGCTACATAGTGAGTGCAAGGCCAACCTGAACTATTTGGCAAGAGCTTGTCACTAAATAAATAAAATAAATAAAATTCTGGTTTCTGTGAGTGTGGAAACCGTTAGGATAAGTGGTGAAAATATGTCTTCCAACAACATCTGCGATTGAGAGAAGGAACAAGCATCACCTTGGTTCAACTTCTGTATCTGATAAATAAGAAACAGATTCAGTAAAGCAATGTGATGTACCCATACTGATGGCTTTAACTGCATCTTGTGGCTAGAGGAGGTCAGAGTATGTCAACTCAAAACATGCCACTTTGGCATGAGGATTATTCTGAATTGAGGGCGACTGAAATGCAGAGGACTCGTGAGGGACATTCTGGCCACCTCTCATATGCCTAAAAGCAGGGCACCGATTTCCTTTGGTGAAGCTGCCTCATATGAAGAAGGAGCCTCTCCCTGGAGGCTGTAATCAGTGTAGTCTGTAGAAGCAAACCTGCTAAGAACAGTTATCTTTCTTTAGTTTTCTCATTTATCTGCCTTCCCACAACTGGTTGCTTTTACACTCCTTTTCCTTTATCTAGTGATTTTCCTACAATTCAATGCACTTGTCAAAATGCTTTATAAACCCCTAAATCTGACTTTGGTACTTCAGATGGTTTCTTTTTCACTTCTTTTCTGTAAGTTCTCCCTCCATTATGCATGTAAAAATGTTTGCATCAATAAAATTGCTATCCCTGAAAGTGTCCCCCAACGCTCCTCTGTTAGAAAGGCTTGGGCCAGGGATATATCTCAGGGATACAGCATCTGCCTGGCAACTGCGAGGTCCTGAGTTCAGTCCCCCCTGCCAAAAAAAGAAGGCTTATTCCCTGCCTATGGCACCACTGGGGGTAATGGATCTTTAGATGGTACGGCTTCAGACAGGGGTGATCTAAAAGGTGATAATGGGAGTTCACTTCCTTGCTGTCACTCCTTTTTTTTTCCTTGCCAGCATACTGGGAGCAAGTCTCTTCCACACTGTCCACTACAATGTTCTCCATCCTCATGAAGGGCCTACAGCAAGGTGGCCAAGTGACTACAGACTAAGACCTCACGAACTGAATCAAACCTTTACTTCTAAGGTGTTCATCTTAGGCGTTTTATCACAGCAACAGAAAGGTAACAGAAAAATATACTGGTCTATCTTTTAACACTTCTATTTATAGAACTCAGCTATCAATACATGATGGTGGAGGAAATCTTTCTCCTTCCCAAGTATGTGACATACTTGATGCTTTGCTACTTGGGTTAATAGTAAGCATTAATAATTTCCCCTGTCAGTTATTTCTATGGTGTGCTTCTGATCCAGCTGCTGGAGATTTAGCTTCATTACTTGCAAAAGTGTTTACCCATCCTTAAAACTATCTATAGTATCCACTCAAAGCTGCCCTCCATTATTGACTACATATGTGAGAGAGGTGGAGAGAAGTCAGGAGAAAGGGAGGGCCATTGCAATTCATCCCAAAAGACCATTTTTAGAGTGAGACTAACAAGAGCCTCCTGTCTTAGTGCTAAGGCACTAGCTACATTCCAAAAATTAATTATTAATTGGTCTTAAAATGACTTCTGATTCAAACTTTTAAACGCTTATACAATTAAGTGCCTGCAAAGTGTCAAATGCTGGCTAATGAAAACTTATGATGCCTGCTCTCAAAAACCTTCCAATCAGGTGTGAGGAGATTGAAGAGCCTAGTCACCATGGTAACTGCCCATGCCAGACTACTAGGAGATAAAAGCAGGAGTGGGCAATTATAGAACAGGACGAGGTGATGAACATTAGTAGAGAAGGTGGCCTCTGAGCTCATGAACATTTTCTTAGGAAGAAAGTAAGATACATTTTTATATAGATAGCTCAGTCACATAATTAACTCCAAATCTCCTAGAAGGCAAGCCTTTACCACTAAGTTGCACATCTGGCTATCTAATCAATTTACTGGATAATGTTATCAAAATAGACATGTCTAATACTCAAATTTATGTTGTTTCTTTATAAATGCTCTCTTCACTGTATTTTATCCGGTGTCTCAAGTAACCAATCTAAGTCATAAATTTTTTCTTTTTGTATTTTTAGGGAAGGGTCTACAGGGTGTTCAGGGTCTCACTACTAGATCAGACTCGTAATGATCCTCCTGTTTACAGCCTCCCAAGACCAGGAGTTATGGTGTGTGCCACCAAACCCAGTCTCAGTTGCTATCTCAGCATACCCTGGGAGGCTGGCACGGCAGGCTTAGGAATCAATACCCTGGACCCTGTGCCTGCTTGCAGACACTTTAATTTGCTGAGCTATTTGGCCAGCCCCTAAGGGATAATTTTTTATATATTTCTTTTTTTGTTTCTTCTTCCCATTTTCCATGCATATATCTGTAATAAATAACTGGTTGGAAGACAACACTGTGTATTACAACAAATACTATGAAATTCATATTACTTTGTTAAGTGAAATTCTGTATCACTTGTATTTTAATCAGTTTTAATTCTAATGTGTACTCTCTTTAAAAAAGAAAAAAAGAGCAGGCACAGCGTAGGTGAGACCCTCTTCCACCCCCTTGGGAAGCCCCCCACCACTCTGCAGCACCTCCCCTACCCCGCCCGCCAGGTAGCAATATCTGCCGATTTCCGGGAACCCCCAGATCCAGTACTAGCCCCCAGGAACGGTGAGTGTGTGGGAGAGCTTCTGGCTACCCAGTGCTGGCGGGACCTACTGGTCCCAGTTCAGGCACATCGTGGGTGACCATCACTTTCAACCTCTTGGGATGCCCCCCATCACTCCATAGTACCCTCTCACACCCCATCCACAGAGTAGGAATATTTGTCACGTTCCGGGAACCCCAAGACCCAGTCCTAGTCCAGGCTCAGTGAGTGTGTGGGAGAGCTGCCTCTCCCCCCTACTCCACCTTGTCCCCTCTAGACACAGCTCAGGCCTGGCATACAGGCCTGGGGTGAAACCGTTCAGCTGCAATGCCTGCAGAGTGGTGTAGGGGACAGAACCACCTAGTTACTCCAGGAGCAGAACATCTTGCCAGAGGGGCAAAACAGGTTCACCCCAAAGGGCAGCAGCAGGAAGGAATGGAGCACAGCAGCCAGACCCAAGCCAGGCACATCTGGATAAATCTAAACTTTGTAGATCTGCACCAGAACTTCAGTAGGTGCTAAGGCTATAACTGCATGAAAAATCTACAGTGAAGGTCAAAAGACAGTGCTACACAAAATGCCAATGAGAAGGAGCAAAATGCAATCTCAGAACCCAAGCCCACTCATAACAAGTGCAGAGGACACCAACACAGAACAAATTGGGAATCACACAGCTGAAAGGAATGAATCAACGGCTTCCGAAATAAAGAAACAGCTGCAGAAAGGTATAGAGCAATTCAGATTGGAAATGTAAAAAGAAATCCCTGAATTAATAACATCTGCAGTAAAGAATCAAATGCAGAAACATATGGAGGAAACCCAATGCCCACCCAGAACAAGTGCAGAGGACACTAGCTCAGCTCCAATGTATGAACTGATAGCATCGACAGTAAATAAACAACAGTGGAAAGTCATA
>NW_004524677.1:1545667-1548961 GCF_000260255.1 Octodon degus
TGAAGCCCCTACGAACACACTCACCACCTTATCTTTGATAAAGGAGCCAAACATACTCATTGGAAGAAAGATAGCCTCTTTAACAAATGGTGCTGGAAAAACTGGCTCTCTACATACCAAAAATTCAAACTTTACTCAGGTCAATCACCATGCAGTAAACTAAAGTCAAAATGGATTAAACATCTAAACATTAAAGCAGAGACACTAAATGTCCTGGAAGAGAAAGTAGGAGGAACTCTTGAAGACATAGTGGTAGGCAAAGAGTTCATGAACAAAAATCAAATTGCAAAGGAAACAGTTGAAGGAATTAACAACTGGGAAATGCTCTTACTGAGAAGTTTTTTCATGCCAAAGAAATTACCAACAAAGTGAAAAGCAACCCACAAATTTAGAAAAAATCATGACAAATAAGTGCTCAATCAAAGGTATGCTCTCTACAATATATAAACAACTAAAAAACACTAGGGCCCCAAAATTTAAAGACCCATTCCAGAAATGGGCATCCGAGATGAACACATGCTTCTCAGAGGATGAAATTAAAGAAGCGAATAAATTTATGAAAAAATGCTCCACATCACTAGCCATCCATGAAATGCAAATTAAAACAACTTTGAGATATCATCTCACCCCAGAAAGAATGGCTATCATAAAGAAATTACCCAACAACAAATGTTGGAAAGGATGTGGTGAAAAAGAAACCCTTCTCCACTGCTGGTGGGAATGTAGACTGGTGCAACCTTTATGGAAATCAGTGTGGAGAATCTTTAGAAATGTTGGACTGGAAATCCCATTTAAACCAGCTATTCCTCTACTGGGAATTTTCCTGGAGGATCTGAAAACATCATATCATAGGGATATCTGTGTGCCTATGTTTATAGCAGCACAATTTGTGATAGCCAAATCTTGGAAGCAAACAAGATGTCCATCACCTGAGGAATGGTTGAAAAAGAGGTGGTATTTTTACACAAGGAAGTATTACTCAGCTATAAAGAATGATAAACTCGAAGCCTTTATATTGAAGTGGATGCCATTTGAAGATATACTCATAAGTGAAATAAACCAGACACATATGTGTAAATATCGTATAGTTTCCCTAGTATAAGAACTCAAAAGAAGAAATACAAATAAAAAAGTATAATTCAAGTAAAAGGACAGCAGGAAATCGAGGACTAACTCATCAAGAGAGGGAAAGGAGAAGAGCTAGGAAACATGACAGTGACAAGCCATACAGTTACATGTAGAAGATGGGCAAGGCAATGATCCTGAGAATCGCCAGAAGATTTTTGAATCTAGCAGTTAATTGGAAAGAATCTCAACCTGACTAACTGTATATACTAATAGCTGAGAACTAAACAACTGCACTGAAGTTGGTAATCAGTATAGTAGTTTCATGCTTGGAGTGCCTGTGGTTCTCTTCTTCTGAATATGGGCTGCTTGTCATTACATGACAGTTACTGCTGTGCTATCTCTCAGGTAGATGATTGTTAAAAAGAAGGGGGTGGTGAATGAAGGCAGGAGACAAGAAAAAGAATACTGTGGGACTGTCCTGCTTCAAGGTTGTATATGGTTAGATTTTTGGACTTATGTGTAAACTTAAGAAGTATATAATTCTTTATGCCTATTTTAAAAAAATATTCTAATTTTTAAATGTTTTTTCATCATATTCTATAGGTACTTAAAGTTCAACATATCAGTACTTGATGAAAAATACCTGTTTGATATTATGCTTAAGATGTTTGATATTCAGATAGATAGTGTTGTTAAGCTTAACAGCCTATGTTGTATGATAATAATAATAAGTTTCTTTCTGGATGCTTAACAACCTAAGTTTTCAGATCAAAATTAGAGAAAAATGAGGGCTGCAAGGAAAGCCAACATTTTGGTCCTAGCCTTCTCAGGTCAATTAAGACTCAGGACATATGAGAACTTGTACTGTAACGTCATGTAACTCTGTAGTGTCCAAAATTTTCTGGTCAAGGAGATTATGGAGCCAAAGAGGAAAGTGATCGAGGATGTAGAGTGTGCCTAAGGGGAGTCACATGGAGAAAAAACATTCTCTGAGGGTTTCACAGAGAGCACATTGGCCAAGCAATGGCAGTGATTCATCCACATGGCTGACACTGACAAAGCATCTACAATCTGAGGTACAGGATCTCAGGATAAATCCCAAGGGGATTTCACTAACCTTATCAGACTCAAAAGCTACAACTCTTGTTGCCTAGGTCCTGCTTTACCTTGGTCTTAACCATCCAGCAGAAAAGTATAAAAACGAAGTATAAGAAGTAAAGCCATGGAGTTATGTTGAGTTGTAGTGGACTCAGGTCCACAATTTCTGATATTGCCATTCAAGCGGAAGACCCAATACTATTATGTACTACTGAACTCTTTTAGAATATTTTGCTGAGTTTACATACCTATAATATTTAAATGATGGAATTTAACAAAAAAGGGGATACAGATAAATACCCATGTATCTGTGTATTCAAAGTAGTTAGGATAGATAGATATATAGTTACATTCTCTTAATGAATAGAGGGATTTTTTTCTAATGGTGTTTGTGAATAAGATATCAAGTCCGCATCTTGTACAGCAATTAACCACTAAGAAGAATGTATGCAATGTGTTAATTATTGAAACTGTCCTACCAATTTGATTTGAAACTATCTCATTGCTATTTGTTTCTCAATAAAATTATGGAAAAAATTTAAAAAAGAAATTAAGCCAAACTTGCATCATCTATTACCAAATAATCACCAAGCCATTTTCTATGAATTTTGCCATCAAAAGCTATCAAATTCCAAATTTTCAGTTTTCCCTGACTATAATAATTTATGATCATCAAGTACCTCTAGTATTACATTATTTCAGTGTTTAGAAGCATGACTAGTACATACAAAATGCTCAGTAGATATGTTCAAATAAATAAATTGTTGCTGAACTGAGCTCCCTTCATCTTTTCACTTATATTCCTAATTCATTTTTCAGGGTACAGAGTAGTTCTTTGTAGCTTTCTAATGCCATCAGGATGTCACCATTTAAAAACTTTTCACTGATTTCCCATCACTTTTAAATAAAAAATAATAATAAGTCCCAGAAGAATCTGTGTGAATGGATTGGTTAAGGCTCTATCTTGCACAAAACAAGTTGGGAAATGTGAGCCTAAGCACTTGTAATTATTTATTTAAGAAACTGGAGATTGAACTCAGACCCTTGTGCTTGCCAGGGAAGCACTTATTCCACTGAGCCATCTCCCCAGTCCCAAAGTTTTTTATTTTTATTTATTTATTTATTTTT
>NW_004524677.1:1549885-1550480 GCF_000260255.1 Octodon degus
GATCGCATGAAGCAGAGTCAAAGAGATATAGAGGAAATTAAAATCTCAATCACAAGCTTGCAAAACCGTTTAAGTGAAACTGAAGATAGAGTTTCAGATCTTCAAGATGCTGGTGCAGCTAGTGAAAAGGTAGGAAAGGATCTCTTAAGAACAACTAGGATGCAGGAAAAAATAACTCGTCACCTGCAAGATGATGCAAAAATGAACAATGTGAGACTAACAGGCATCAATGAGAAAGAAGGAGTCAATACAAATGACATTAAAAAATATGGGAAAAAGTAACAGCAGAAAGCTTCCCAAATTTGAGGAAACAACCTAACCTTCAGGTAATCGAAGCATACAGAATGTCAAGGAAACTCAACCGAAAGAAAAACACACCGAGACATATAATAGTCAAGATCCCAAAAATTCAGCACAATGATAATATACTGAAAGCCACTAGAGAAAAGAAGCAGATCACATTCAAAGGAAAACCTATAAGAATTACAGTCAACTTCTTCCACAAACCATGAAGGCAAGAAGAGCATGGAGCAGAGTACTTCAAGTCCTCTATGAAAACAAATTCCAGCCCAGACTACTATACCCTGCAAAACTC
>NW_004524677.1:1550648-1566743 GCF_000260255.1 Octodon degus
GAAGGAGAAGGAGAAGGAGAAGGAGAAGAGAAAGAAAAAAGAAAGAAAGAAAGAAAGAAAGAAAGAAAGAAAGAAAGAAAGAAAGAAAGAAAGAAAGAAGAAGAAATTCTAACCGCTATGTGACATAACTTCAGCATATTTTAATGTGCCTTTACAAATATCCATATTTCTTACAGGCTACAATCATTAGTATACCTAAAAAATAATAATCTTTTGTTATCATCTGGTACTAAAACTATAATGTCTGAAAACATTTTTTACATATGACTTATTATAATTTAGGATATAAATAAGGTCTATATGTTGTATCTGTTTCTGTGAAACAATTCTTTTAAAAATGCTTTTTAAAAGTTTCATCTCACTGATATTAAGAAACTAGGTCATTTGTCCTATAGAATGCTATGCATTATATATATATTTTTTCTATTCAGTGTTACTGTTGCTTCACTTAACCTGTTTTACCAATAGCACAAATACACTGGCAGATCCATAAGTTCATATAGCTTTTGCTTTTAGATGCTTTTATATTTGTTCTCGCTCAGAACTTGGCAAGCAATGCTGTATATTTCACATAGCATCTCCAAGAAAGAATATAATATCTGGTTCTTTACCTCTTGGTGATGCTATATTAGATGTAATTTAGTTTGTTCAGTTACCACAAGATACTTTAACTGCATAGCCTATAAATAACCCCAATATATTTCTCACAGTTGTAGAGGTTGCGAAGTCCAAGTTCAAGATTCTAGCAAATTCAGTAGCTGGTAAGGACCTAGTCACTAGTTCATAGGTGACTTTTTGCTGAGTCCTCATATGAAGGGAGGAGGAAACAAGAACCTTTGGGGAAGAAATCCAATGCTTGAACACTTCACTCTCATGACCTAACTACTTAGCAAACACCCCATTTCTTCAGGGCATGATCTTGATGATTAGGTTCTCAGCATATGAATTTTAGTGGGACACAAGCGTTCAGACAGAGTTCATGGTGAAACAGGTATTCTTCCACTACAAAATTACCAATCATACAAAACAATTTTTAGCCATTTATCAGTTGATTGGCATTTGGGTTGCTTCCATGATTTAGCTATTAAAAACTTCTGCTATAAACATTGGTGCATATACATCACCATGGTATTATACTTTTAATTCTTTTGGGAAGTTACCCCAAAGGGGAGTAGCTGGGCAAAATGGGACTACTAATCTTAGCTTTTTGAGGAATCTCCACACTGATTTCCACAGTGGTTGTACCAGTCTGCACTCCCACCAACAGTGGAGAAATGTTGGTCCTGCTAACTTGATATTGATAAACTTTTTGAAAATAGTCATTCTCACACATGTGTAAATATTGCATTGTCTTGGTGGTATGAGAAGCTAAAAATATACATAAGAACCCAATTGTACAAGAGATATGGTGAAATGGAAAGAAATTATTCAAAAAGAATGCATAACTAGGGAGGGAAGAGAGGGAAATAAAGGAAGGGAAAAAGAAAGAACATGAGAAAAGAAGGGTAAAATGGCAACAGCTTTGCAAATAAGGAGGGAAATCAGGGTTAAAAAGAGAGGAGGAGTATGGGGGGAGAAAAAAAGACAAATCAAGGAATTTTAGGTACAGATACAAATTCCCTATGGTGAAATGCAGTCATTGTACACATCTAGATTGTACCAATAAATTCAAATTTAAAAGATTAGCAATAACACATTTTCCTGATTGCTTCATTCTCTGACAACCTATGTCTAAATTCATTCCTTAAGGGTTGATTACAAAATAAGAATTTTTCCATCAATTCTTCCATATTTATTTACTGAAATTTTCATATGAAAAAAATTTCCATTTCCATCAAAGACTTTCCTACAAATTAGAGTTCATCAATAAATCAGGATTGTTTTTAATTATTTTGCTTTAAGCTATAATAGAAGCTGGTCTAGAACCAATTGCTTTCTTTAAAAAAATAACTTTATTAAGTTATACCACCTGCCCTGAGCTTTACTCTTTTAAAGTATGTATGTGAGCCATTTTAAAAATATTTGTAATCATGCAATTACCAGAATTTTAGAACATTTTCAAACTCTCTTTGAAATCCTACTCAGTACCAGCCATTGCCCCTCTTGCTACTTCTAACCTTAGGCAATCATTAACGGAACTTTTTCTTTATAGACTTCTATACTTAGCAATTTGAAACAAATGGCATTATGCAATATGTTATGTTTTGTGTCTGACTTCTGTAACTTAGCATAACATTTTCAACATGAGAGCATGCTTTAAACTGCTGAAGAGTATTTCATCTCATGGATATATCACGTTTTATTTATCCATAAATTGATGAATGTTAGTTTATTTCCAAGTGGATTTTTCAAAAGTACTTTCAACAGGTGTCTTATATTCCTAGTTTATTATGGGTTTGAATTATGAACTATGTTGGACATTGTCACATGACTTTTTCTGCATCTATTGCGATTACTACTATACATTTTATCCTTTATTCTACCAACATTGTGTGTTACATTGAATTTTTTTGTACATAAAATCAATTTTGCACTGGTAGAATAAATGCTGCATGATTATGGTATATTCACCTTTATATATTTTTCTTGATTCAGATTGCTAGATTTTTTGTTGGGGTATTAATGTATCTATGTGCATAAGAAATATTGGTTTGTAGTTGTGGATGTTGTGAGACCATTGGTGCTGGTAATAATGGGCACACAGAATGAGTTGGGAAGTGTTAGGTCCTATTCTGCATTTCAAAATCTCATTACAAAGTAATAGTTACCAAGACCACGTGATACTAGCAAGAAGATAAACATATAGATAATAGAATTGCACTTGATAAAGATTGGTATTAATCATTTAAAAGTTTGATAAAATCCAATGATAAAGCCTTTTGGATGGGCTTTCAAAAAAGCTGGGGCTTTCACTAAGAGAAGAGTTGGTTTTACTAATTTAACTTTTCTATTGTTATGGGTATATTCATATTTTATATCTCATCTTCATTTGGTTTTGAACAGCTTATGTGTCCCTAGGAACCCATCCGCTTGATATAACTTTGTATTGTCTTATGAACCTTCTATTTCTGCAAGATCAGTGATGGGCCCCACTGTAATTGTTGAATTGAGTAACGTGAAATGTTCTTTCCTCTCTTCCACTGCTAGTCTAGTTGTAGGTTTTTGGCCTTGTTGATATTCTCAAGAACAAACAGCTTGTGGTCTTGTAGATATTTTTCTCTTATATTTCATATATTTTCTCTCTAATCTTTATTACTACTTTCCTTCACCTTGCTATGGGAAAATTTGTTCTATTTCTAGTCTCTTGAGGTAGAAAGTTAAGTTGCTGCTTTGAAATCTTTTCCTATATATCTACTTGCATTGTAAATACAAAAATTTTCCCCTAAGCACTGCTTACTTGTGTAGAATAAGTTTCATTATGTTATGTTTTCAGAAATTTAATACAATAAAAGATTAGCTGCTTTGAAATGTTTATGGGTGAACATTGATTTGAAGATAGTTCTAAGAATAATACACAAGTCTATTATATTTTAGTACTGGACACGCATAGAAAGAATGTATAGAAATGGACAACTCACATCCTCTGCAACCTATAAACTGTATGACCACCTGAAAACTACATAGAAATAGACATGGAACAAAAATTAACAAAGATACACAAGTAAGAATGAGAGGTTGAAGACAGAGCTATAGATGAACCTGGAGCTGCCCCCAGGTTGTCTGCTAATCTACATCTATAATCAACATTCATAGCTATGAATAGAGGGCAGAACACAAGGCGTGAGCCAGCATTAGGTGAAGAATTAAACAATTTTTTCTATTTAATTTCTCTGACGGCTTCACCTCATTGAAAAAGTAACTGAGATAAAAATTTGTCCAGGGATAAGGGAGGAAGCAATGACATAGAAACATGCCTGACATAATCTGGACACTAAACAGAAAAAATAATAAATAAAAAAGTATTTTATTGAGTATATACAACCAAAATTCCCGTATAGACATAAGATTAAATTTTTATTAACTCTCTGGCACCAGGAATCCCATAAAACAAGTTTATACCTGTTCTGTTAACAGTGGGGTCCCAGAAACCTGGGGCAAAAGCCACAGAGAATTTTGTCTGAGTACTTTACAAACTCACAATTCAAAATTTACACAAAATTCTAGGGTACAGGCAGTTCTTGGGAAAAGTAGAACAAAACACTGAAGATTCAAAACTACAAAAACTTTAAATTTCAAAAATATATGAGATATAATGGAACACAAGTAAATTTAAAGGAGTAAATTTGTGTCAAAATCATGAACAAATAATGAAATACTAGTATAATATCAGATAATGTGGAAAAGATCTAAATATAGATTTCTACAGTTACAAACATAGTGACTGAAATTGTAAAATTCCAAGTAGTTACATAGTAAAATAGACATTGTTGAAGAATAAGTGAAGTACAAGTAACTTCACAATTAATAAAAATGTAAAGTAGTTAGAAAATATAAAATTAAATTATTAGATATAAAAAAATCAATAACAGGTTTTAATATAAACTTAATGGGAATTTTAAATAGAAAGGCATAATGGAAAAGATGAATAGTCTAAATAATACTGCATAACTATTTTAAGACCATATCAATAGATATAGAAATTCAAGATTCTAATATTCTAAGGAAGATAAATAATAAATCTACCTCCAAACACCTTTTAGTTAAGCTGTAGGGAGACAAAAACAAATATATTTTAATAGACTCAAAGGAAAAAAATTTATGGAGGGTAAAAATAGTACATCTTCATAAGGATAGGATATTAAGAGAAAATAGACTGTAGAAAATCAATTAATGTTTACCTTAATTATTATTCAAGACCAAACTGAGAATAAGGATAATGTCAGATAAATAAAAATAGAGAATATCTACATTCAACAAGCCCTTATGAAAACATTTTCTAAATGATGTATTTCTGAGGAGAAAATAGAATCTCCAAAGAGAAGTGAAAGTAGAGCTGGCAAAAATAAGCAAATAATTTGGTCCAGGAAACCTCTAAACAAATGTCAAGTGAATAAAAACAATAAACAGAGTATATCTGAAAACACTAAAGAATAGTTTCCAAATCAGGAGGCAGGATTTCAAGTGCATTTCTGCTTTATTTTTTATCCTCTGTCTCAGTGTGTTTAAAGCCATTTTTGTTCATATTTACTTAAAAATAACTGGTTTCGTTTTCTTTTTATATGCTTTCTGGATAATTTAACATTATAATGTGTCTCGGTGGGTGTCCTTTAAAAAAATATTTATGCATTTGATACAAGGTCTCACTATACAGCTTGGATGCCTAGTGATCCTCCTATCTTCAGCTCCCCAGCACCGGGATTACAGGAGTGCACCACCACGCCTGATCTCAGTGGCCAGCTCAGCACACTCAAGGGTGGGGCTAGCAATGCACGTGGTGCCAGGGATTGAATCCCCGTCCCTGTGCTTGCCTAAGCAGTGTTTATTTCACTGGGCTATCTGGCCGGCCTATTGCATTTGTTTTGATGGATACATTTAAATCCTATTTAATTTATATACACCTTTTTTTTTTTTTTTTTTTTGGAACCAGGGATTGAACTCAGGCCCTTGCGCTTGCCAGGGAAATGCTTATACATCTTAAGTGTGCAAAATTTTTCTGTCACTGTCTTTAATATTATTTTCCTCATTTTTCAAATCTTCAATTTTGAAACTAATATCTAAACTTTTACTTTCTAGATGACTCATCTAATTTCCTTTGTTTTTATACTTGTAATTGTTTTGTACTTCATCCTTTTAGAGAGATTAATCTTGCAGAAGTATCTTTTAGTGTTCACTGCTGAAGAAGGCCGTGGTTCTTTACTGGACTGAACCTAAAGTCTGTACTTCTTGGTTACCTCTGCCTCTGAGGACTTTGCTTCTTCCATGGAAAGTCTAAGCAGTTTCCTTCCTGGCTCTTGTAGCATAAGCAGAATTTCTGGTACTACTGGTGAAGAAGGTCCATTTCAGATGTTTCCTGAGCACCTGGCCAGTGGGAGTCTCGACTGGTGGGGTCTGGAGTCGGCTCAACCAGATCCAATCCCACTTCATGAAAACTGATGTGCAGCTCGAAGGATCTGGCTTTTGTATAGTAGCAATTACATTCCATGCCCTGAAGAGTTAATCTGCAAGATACACTATAAATAGTTTTGTGAATCTAATCTTCTCATTTTGAGAAAGGATTATTTGAATATTTTACCTGGCTATGTATTAATTTATGTCAGAGAAGAGATTTAAATATTTCTAAAGATTTGTTGGATTATGCAATTACAGTGACTCAGGGTCCATGTCACTGATCCAGGTGATACTATTTTGCTTTTATTTTTTATTCTCTTTTAATTTTACTGACACAGCAAATATTATAGAATAAAAAAATCTCAGCAAAGAAGTCTAGCTAAAAGAACTGGAAGAACACATGTCCACAAACAGGTTCTAAAGATGCCCCAATCTGAGAATTTAAAGGAGGCCAATTCAAATGGGAAAGATGTCGCAAAGTAAAACATATAAACACATCTATAGCTAACATTTGTTTTGATCGCACATTCCACTAGGAAACACATGGCGGCTAGGATGAAAATCCTATTTTCATTGCCAGCAGTAAAAGGCTAGCCTGCCTGGAATCCAAAGGATTAGGGGTGCTGTGTGTGTTTTAAAACTAAGCAAGTGCCACTTCATACACATGGTACAGATTCACTTTTGCAAGCAGTGATATCTGTTACTATTACAGAAATATCATTTCTAAATAAGGCTTTCAGGGAAAAAATACCAGTACAGGAGTTAACAGACTTGAGGTCTAATGAAGTGCTGTTCTTTGGAGAATGGTTTATGTATGGGTACCCTGGATTTAATGTTTTATTTAAACATAGTTTGTTTTGTGTAACAACGAATAGGAGACATAAATGGAAGAGCTGAGAAAGATCTCAAGGGGTTACATTGCTTCTCTTTAACCACTGGAGGATTTTACAACCTGTCTGTCAGGAGATTGTCTATTATCTGTCAAAGAATAAGAATGAATGTTAAATTATTCTAAGTAGCTGACTCCAGCTACTTACAGCCATATCTATCAGGAGACAAAATGTATTTTGGGAACAAGAGAGTCCTACCCAAATACTACTTGTCATAATTAATATGAAGACCTGCTCTCTGTTTCCAGAAGGGGAAATATCTAGATGTAGCACATCTTATAAAAACCCCATGTCTCTGAAAGCAGGCATATATTTTTTCCAGCTTTCTCCAAACAAATAGAATTCCAATTTTTTTTCCAATCAACTTTATGCTTTCTCAGTCTTACCTCATTCTTAACATTGGAAAAATGCTAAATTTACAATCCCATGAGTTAAAACAGTAGACAATAAGCAAAAGAATTGATTTATATTAAATTTTATATTGCTAATATTTTAATAAAGTTCAGCATATCATTGAAAGCAGTCATATCTAATATTTTATCTTAATATTTTACAGCTTTTGATTATGAGTATTTTTGACATATAGAAAATTGAAAGTACAGTATATTCTAATGAATATCTACAGCACCAGGTGGTGAATTTGGTTAAACAATTTTTAGCTTAATTGAACTGCTGTTTTAAAGTTTGTAAGTAACTATCATAGTTTTTTTTATTTTGTAATTTTTATTTTTTGGCGGAACTGGGGATTGAACTCAGACCCTTGCACTTGCCAGGGGAGCGCTTATTCTACTGAGCCATCTTTCCGGCCCCTCATAATTTTATACATGCATACACACACCAAATGGAATGTAAAGGAAGCATGCACTATATCTCTGCACTTTAGTTCATTTACTTAAAATTGTATCTTGAGGGTCTTTGGGTATCAAAGTATAGTGATTTTTTTTTTGTTCATTTTTAAAACATGTGGTAAGAAAATATAACGTTCATTTCTCAATCTTAAATTTTTAAGTGCACAACATTTTGTATTGGCTACAGGTTCAATGCCATGAGTAGCTCTCCAGAGCATAATCATCTTACTTTACTGAAACTTCAAGCTTGTCAATTAACAAAGCTCTGTTATCCAGGAGACTCAGCCCCTAGCAAGCCCCATTCCACTCCTTCGTCTGTGAATTTGACTCTGTTAGGTGCCTAGCGCAAGGAGAGGCACACAATACGCCTTTCTGTCTCACTGCATTTGGCATAATTTCCTCGAGTTCTATTCACGCTGATGCACACTGCGGCATTTCCTTCTTGGTCAAGGCAACATATTATCCTATGGTTTTGTGCAGCACATTGTCTTTATTTATTGGTTTCTGGAGGGACACTGGGTCATTTCCATGGTTGCATCACTGGGAATAGTGATTCAGTGAACAGAAGCATATTAACGTCGCTTCATAAGGGAAAGCTGAGTGCAAATCTTTTGGCTACTCAGGAGTGGGTCTTCTAATGGAAAACTAGTTCCATTTTTATTGTGAAAATATGGCTGATGTTTTTATTAATATCTTTAAGAGACAACCACGTAGAGAAAAATTTTTTTGGCTGGGAGAGAGGGAGTATTTCAATCATACTCGGGACCTCATTCTTGCCAGGCAGGTCCTGTGCCACTGAGCTAAATCTCCTGCCCAAACAAAACACTGTATTTATTTATTTATTTATTTATTTATTTATTTATTTATTTTAAAGAACATAAAAATAATAAAGACAAGGTATGAAATTTCAAATCAAGAATGTAGGAGAGTAACAATGATCAGTATGTTACATATTATCTTCAAAGACAGATAGATACATAGATAGATGGATAGACAGATGCTCATTTTTATGAGTGCATTGCAAAGTAAGTTTTATGCCTGTATCATTTGAACATATTTTCATGTCTATGTCTTATAATATGAGCAACTACTTTGAAGTAGATCTATTTTGACTATCTTAAAGGCATCTCAGTACTGTTTTCTATAGTCACTATTTGCCAATGAGATAATAGGGAACCTCAGGCTTCGTGACCCTCGGATTCCTTAGGTAATGTTCCTGTATTTCATAAAATAATTGTGTGGCGTTCAGTCTACCATAAAACAAAATTAAAAACTAATAATGCTTATACACAGAAAAATGTAGTTACTGGTATCACATTTTTTTTAGATAATTAAGAATTTTTCTCTATCTGGAGTATCCTGTCATAAAATTATTTTAAATAAATTATGCTTTTGTTGGCCTACTGCTCTATTTTGTAAGTAAAGAAATGCAGGCTTTCTGGAGGCATGTCCCTGCTAACCGGATAAGCAAATATACTAATCCAAGGCTTCCAACTCTCTCGTGTTTGTTTCCTTTCAACATGGGGCTTGCATTGACCGTAAAACTTTTTTACTTTTTTCATTTCTTAACTTATCATATGACTCATTCTTATTTAAAAATTGATCAAAAATATATCCAGTATAAGAATTTGAAGTGAATGGAATATTTTGATTATCCTAAACATTTTTTTTCCCTTGGGACTGAATATAGTTGGTGTTCAATTCTCTGTAAGAGGGATATTTATGGATGAAAACTACCTTTTTTGGAGTCCTGGTTTCTTGCCAAACAAATTTTTTTCTACTTTTTTCTTCTGGCAAGAGTTGCTGCGTGTAACAGCAGGAATACAAATTATGTCCAAAGCGCTTACGTAGTTGGCAGAAGTATTTTTTCTTGTGCTATAAATTTATCAAACGTTATTCCAAACACTAAGGCCCTGAAAACAAGGGCTGAATTCCAAATAGGATCATCATCGTTATGCCATGTACAATGTTTAGTTAAAAGAAACTTCAATTAGCATTGTAAAGATCCTAACTTTGCGAGCAATTGCAATTTGCCATGGGTCTAAACCGACAGACTAATTTTCAGCCTCAGCAATTCTGGTTTTTTGTTTTTTTTTCTTTCTTGAAAACTCAGGCCAATTTTTCACTATGGAAATGCATTGCCAATTAGAGATGAGATCCTGCGGGGGCCTTTTCACACAACGTACGAATGTGAGTGTCGATGCTGACAGCAGTAGCGTCATCAAGTCAGAAGCATAAAGCGCCGACGGAGAACCAGAGAGCTTTGAGGAGTCAGAAGACACTGCTGAGAGCTGAGGACAGCATTCATAATGTCCCGTGGTGTGCAGATTCAATTAGCGATAAAACATTGATCAGGTGGCTGACGTCACAGATACTACATTACGGAAAAGCAATTAAACATTTTGAACTTTTTATGTATTAAATATTCACAACATTAGAGTGAAATTAAAGATGCGCTAGTTACGAAATCAATGGGGCTCACGCCGGGGAGAAATGAGTTGAGCACACTGAGGGAGCGCGCTCAGCCCACAGAGCGCTTTTCTGGTTTAGCAAGCGTTTATTCAGTTCCTAACGCTTGGTAGACATCCTCAAGCAAACTGCGCATGAAGGCGGATGCGGAAAGAAAGGCGTAACTGCTTTCCTCGGGGCTTTCACCTGTCGGAAGCAGTGACGAGATAACTGCCATCTGAGCCACCTTGCACCACTGACGGCCCAAACTCACTCAGAGAGATGGACGTTCCTAGGGAGAGGGTGCAACTGAATCTTCTGAGGCCCGCGCAGCCGTCACCTGCCCGTCGCTCCAGTGGACATGGGAGATGTACCAGTGTAGTGATCCACAGCGCCACTATCACGGCGTGGACCTCGCTAAACCTCCCAAGACTGTGAAGACCTAGCTTTCGGTCTCTGTTTTTAAACTCTAGTCAAAACTATTGACCAGATGGAAATTCAAAGAAGGCTGCTGGGCTCTTGACTGTTTACCAAGTGAAAAGATGTTCAAACTTCACTTCGTATCATCTTTGCTAGAAACACTGAAATACACAAGAGGCCAAGATGTTATGAAAAGTTCCAGTGCACGAATACTTCAGGAGGAGGGCGTGTGAGCAAGGCACAAGGCAGGTCGGAGCTTATTTCTTCTTGCAGGAAATTAAGATGTCCAGTGGCGGGTGAAAGCTCTAGGAAAAAGATCAAGTCAGATATGGAACAAAAGGCAGCACAGTTAGCTGCTACAGATAAGGAAGTGTTTTTGCGTGCACCAAAGGAAGAAAAAGGCATGGCAAAGCCCAGCACAAAATAGATGCACAAATGTAGGGCTTTCACTGCAAATTTTATGAAAAAATATGAATTACTAATCAATAAAAAAGTGTCCCTCTTTTGAGAAGGAAGAGAAATAATTTTAACAGAGGGAATGCAGATGTCAGTTTGTGCGTTACATAGCTTGAATAATCTAATAAGCTGCAATTGTTTGCTAAAACTTAAAAGCAACGAACAGTTAAAAAATACATAAAAGCATTCCTCTTTGGGAATAAAACGAGATCTTGTTTGCTTAGGGATGTTCTGTCTGAAAATGCTGCATGTCCAGAAAAGAAAGAAAATTAGACCAGAAAAAGAAATCAGATAAAGAATGCAAAGGAAACCACAGGATTTCATTGTATCTGCAGCCCACTTTCTAGTACACTGGCCCACATGTTTGTTGATTGGGGAATCAGTCACAGCAGCACATCCCTGACATCCCTGGCCCTCAGTTTGTAGCACTTGCTCTTATTTTAAACCTCTTTTTGAGTTTTGTCATTTATTTTCTTGCCTAGAAAAGATTAGAAATAGAGATGAATAACCTGGTAAGAATAATTGCTAATTTTCAGAGATAAAAGAGGATAGGAAATAAATTTTGAAAAATTTCAGGAAAGCCCAAAACAATCTATAATGTGAGAAATACTGTGTATGACAAGAATTATTACTTACAATCATAAAAGCGTTCCATCATCCATCCTTTCAAACATCTGATTATCTATCGTATATATTGATTATCTCAGTGCTGCTCAGTTTCATTTCTTATTTTTGTCTCCTAAGAGACCTATTTAGATATTTTATCCTGTGTTCTCCCCACCCATTCCAAGAGATTGTGCCATCACAGACCCGCTGCTTAGCTTTCAATGGACTGTAGATCCAAAAGGTACAGTAGATGTTGTGAAAGGGAAGGAAACTGCTCAAAAGGAAAGAGCAACTAAGGTGAGGAAAAGGAGAGAAGAAAGAAAGAAGGAAGGAGAGGAAATATATAAAAGCTAAGATAGTTGTACTCCTAATTTCTATTAATTTATTGTAAAGAACTGTTAATGGTTAATTTTTGACCAATTCTGCATGCTCATATTTGGTAATCTGAACAACTACTTTGAAGATAACAGCACGCAACACACCAACCATTGTTGATTTCTTATCACCTTGTTTCGAAATTCTGCATCATTTTTCATGTTTTTTATTTTTATTGTCTTTAAAATAAAAATTAAAAAATGAAATAACATTATTTTTAAACAAAATAGGGAAAATCTGAAACCATTGTTATATTTAAGATTTTTCCTGTTCCCGTGAATCCAGCTGTTCTCCTTGAAGACACATCCTTCCCTTCAAAATTCCTGCCCTGTCTTTCAGACAAGCAGTATTCCAGACATCATGACAATGCCGAACTGAGAACAAACCAAAGTCTGAATCTCTGTAAATCACTGCTTAGACATGGAGACAATGTCCCTCTCAGAGCGACAGATGACAGAATAATTAGAATAAATACTGTGCTCATACCATTGGGCACCACCAATAGATGCCTTCCTGGAGAAAGTCACATTGGAAGAGAGATCTGAGGCAAGAATAGAATAGTCAAGAAAAAAAGACCATCCAAAGTGGAGAGGCAGCATGTACGGAAGCCCTGTGGCAGGAGGGAGCAGGCAAAGCAAGGCATTCCAGAAGCAGTTGGAGCAATGAGAATACCCAGAGCGCAGAATGCTCTGAAACAGCAGAAGGAGACAAGCGGGTTATAGTCTTCTAGTCTCTAATGTAAGAGTAAGATAAAAAGTAAATGACGTTAAACAGCAGCATGGTCTATGACACAATCAGTATACGATAATCACACACAGTAAATTGTGTTCCAAGTATTGCATCTATTAAAAGACCAAAATTATGGTGCTTGTAAAATTTTCAATGTTTTTCATTAAAATGTCTCTTTCTTTTAATGAATGCTTCTGAGGTAGGTGTTAGTTACCTGATAAATTCATTCTAAACAATGTAAAGAAAAGCAAGGAGTTTTCATATTTTAACTTCTTAAGAAACATGGAGTAATGAAAAATGCAAAATGAATATATACAATGGGTGATCATTATATTTACAGAGCAACAAGTAGGCTGATTGCAAGATAATGGTTGAAAAATTAAAGCTGGTAAGAGACCTAAAGTCAAAAGCTACAGGAGCCCTTGAGCTGTTATACAATGCCATCTATGCTCAAATGAGCAATAGCACCATGATGGGGCTTCAATTCTTTGTTTTTAAATATTGGTTTTTCCCTCTCACCTAAGAAATTCCAAGCCAATTATGGTGGAGTGCACCTGTAATCCCAGCTCTCAGAAGGCTCAGATGAGAGAACTGCTGTGAGTTCAAAGCCATCTTGAGCTACATGCTGAGTTCAAGGCCAGTTGAGACCACTTTGTAAGAACTTGTCTCAAAAAAAAGAAAAGAGAAGAGAAAAAGGAAAAGAACAAGAAAAAGAAAAAGAAATCCTCATTAAAAACCAGGCTGTTTTACAAAATGGTAATAGCAGTTGTTCAACCCTTACTCCTTAGTACTATGACAGTAGGACATGAGCCTTAACACAAAGTTGTTTAAAGTTTGATTAAATTCCAAACAAATTTTTATTATTACCTCCAGTATGTTTGTCCTACTGCATGTATGTATACATATACATGTAGCACTGAATATTAGGTTATAAAAATAAAACAGTTCTTTCTGGCTTTTCTATTGTTCAATTTAAATTTTTCAGATAATACCACAGTAGAAAAACACACTGCTGTTCTTTAAGAGCAAAAAGTGCCCTAATTTGTGTTCTCCAGCTAGTCAAGAGCTAGTTAATGTGAGAAAAAAGCAAAAAAGAGGTCTAGAAGTTTGATTTTTTTAAGCCACTCAGGAAAAGCCTCACCTTGCTCCAACTGAGCTGTTTACTGCTTGGTGCACACAAAGTGAGGCACAATTACTTTTGGCAGTTACTTTTATTTTTAAACAAGTTGAAGCTAAACAAAGTGATCAATAATTTTCCACAGCCCTCTTGAAAGTGGCAGAAAGACTGTCCTTCATCATTCTGGAAAACAAAGGTGGCCTTCCACACAGACAGAGGCTCTGGGTGAATGCCAGGGCCTTTGGAAACAAGCAGGTGGGGAGAAGTTGGCTCTGCAAGTATCTACCGATATTTGCAAAGAAAGAGTCGGAATGTGGCTCAAGGCACCCAGCAGATGACTCCAGGGGGGTCCCTGCAGGTTGCTGGGAACCAAAGATCAGAAAAGCCTGCAGGAGTCACTGCTGCAGACCTGTTATCCCCAAGCCCAAGGATACATGGTCCACCCCGATGGGCTCCACTCAGGCAGCCTGGCACTGCTGGAGCCAGTGCACTGAGTTACAGGATGTGGCAAACAGTCCAGCAATTATCATCCTGGCATCCCACAAAATACAAATCATGGCATTTTGTTGTTCTGCTTCACAAGGGCCAAACTGGCAAACAACACATTATTCACCAATGCCCTTTCTGAAGTCAAGAGTAGTGTGTGGAAGTGTTCATGGACAGCTCTGAAGTCTGCTTGATGATCTGGGAGGCTGAAATATTGTCCTGCTCCTCTCTCTTGTTTGAAGGCCCTGCAGCCTTCTTCTCTGTAAAGGCAGGTCAGCTTGCCATAGACTTCCTGTGCAGAACTGAACACACTATACTGTTCTCACTTGCCGCCTAGCACTCAAAGTTTTAAGTGATGACCACTTTATGATACATTTACATGGCAAAAAAATTGGGATCTAAATGATTGAAATGAGCTTTTTCTCCCTCTGGGAGATTGTTTTACACAGACACATACACACGCACACACACACAAATGCGCACACACACACACACACACACATATAATTTTACACCACTATACTATGCAATATGTATCATAATGTTTCCCCTCTGTAGTATTTTAATTTTTCAACTTAAAAATCACTAGTTTGTTATGAAAATTTGTACATTTACCATTCAGAACACAAGACCAAGGATATTAGCAGTACAGTTACATATTGACATACTCTTTTGTGATCAACCAAATATCTTATGTAACTTTGTCTTAACAAGAGCTCTTTTCCATGACATAGGTGAAAATTAGCAAAATCACAGGCAACTATCTTTATCTAATGATAGTAAGTGAAGAGAAAATTTTAATGGCTTTACCTGCATAAGAGCTTATAGCTCAGCAATAGTTTGTGTAGACCAAGTAGAGAGCACTGGGATATTAAACTTCTCAACAGAGTAGACCTCACTAATTTTTAATTGTTTTACACTGGAATGTACATAGTATATCCTTTGCAACAAATGAGCAAAACTCCCTTGTTGTTTTATATAATGGGGGAAGGAAATGAAGAAAAATAATTAATTATTTTCATATGTTTTCCAAGAGTTGTCTTCCTTCTCTCCATGGTTATGAGTGTCCTGTTTATAATAATGGTCTTTATAACAATGGTCTTCCAAGAAATGGAAGTTCACTAAACTTCCCTATTGCAAAGCAATCCTTCTATGAAAGTATTTCACTAAATTTATAAAATTTATTCATAAGATTTTAATTTCAATATTCTTCAGTCTGTTTTTCAAGTGTCACTTAAAATATTTTGATATTTTAGAATATTTTAAATAAAACACACAGGTAACTGCTCATTAGAGTTCTGTTATAGAAACAATTGTTCAACCTAATTTATGTAGCATAATTGTCAACAATATAATTGTTTAAAATGTTTGTCTTTTTACACATACTGTGGTTACGGCAAAAGGTGAAAAATCTGGCAATACAAAAAGCCAATAGTAGCTAACATTTCTTGAGTGTTCGATGCTTTTTAAGCATCCTTTTAGATAACTTACATACAAACTGATTTGTCTTCTGTGATGGAAATTTAATTGGTAGCTTTAACGGAAGTTGAAGTAACTCACATTTTGACTGTGTAGAAAATAAAACTGGGCTGGGGAAATAGCTCAGTGTCTACGAGCCTGCCTGGCAAGCCCAAGGACCCAGATTCAATACCTGGTACAGCATATCATGCTG
>NW_004524677.1:1567463-1589380 GCF_000260255.1 Octodon degus
AAAAAAAAAAGTAATTAGACTTAATAGGAAGTAGGATAATAAAAAAGGAAATTATTTGAGCTGTACTTTTCTGGTTTTGTTTTGGGAACTGTGCGTGTGCGTGTGTGTGTGTGTGTGTGTGTGTGTGCGTTGAGACTGTTTTTGCTATAATGCCCAGGATAATCACGGATTTCTGGGTCTGAGCTAACCTCCTGTCTCAGTATCTTTTTGTCTCTTCAGTGTTGCAAAGCCAACTCCCTCCAAGGAGTTAATCACTGTGTACCTCCGCATTCTAACACCCTGCACTCAGTGTACACTCACCAAATGTAATGGTATGCATTACATGCATTATTATTTACGTGAAGGCCGGATGTAAGCAGCAGTGCTGTCCAGTATCACATCTCTGTTCACTGTCCAATGCTAACTGTTGAGGCCCTGACATATGAGACATGGTCAGAAAATGCAGTGGATATTGTAAAAAAAAATTTAAAAAATATTTATTACAGTAGAAAGCATATAACCACTAATCCATCTCGTGATACTACACGCCCCTCACTTTGAATACACTCATCCCATTATTCTTGCTACTTAAAGCAGTACTTCTGGGAGTTCTTGCTTTGAGTATCTTTAGTGTCACTGTTATGGCTGCCTTGTTCCGAATTGATTCCAAACATTTATTTTCCATGGTCATTTTGACTTGGGAAAACAGCCAGAAGTCGCGAGGTGCCCGAGTGGCAGGGTGGGTGAGGACTTTCAGGAGGCCCCTCAGTGGCAGCGTTCAACAGGTCTTTGTGTGCACCACATAAAGACACTCATGAGAGAAGACTTCCATGGCTGTTCCAGAAGGGAGCACGAATGATGGGATGTGTGTGCAAAGGGAAAGGGCGTGCTCTAAGGAGGAGCGATGTCAATGTGTCCTTCCTGTGATAATTTTTTTTGCTTAAACATTCATCATATATTTGGAACATATCCCACCCAGCTGTGAGAGAGGGAGGCATTGTGCATGCAAAGATTAATAAGAAACAGCTCTCTCCTTCCTTCCTTAATGCAGTATACATCATGGAGCAGACATGCGCCTGCGTAGTTAAATTACACTGTGTTGTTCCAAGTGATCCTAAAATGTCTGAACAAGGGCTGCCCAGATAGCTCATTGAATTAAAGCGCCTGCTTAGGCAGGTGCAGCGCCTGGGTTTGATCCTTGGCCTGCTGCCCCAGCCTGCCCCTGGGGTGCGCTGACACTGAGATTGAGACTGGGCATGTTGTTGCACGCCTGTAATCGCAACTCTTGGGAGGCTGAACACAGGCAGATCACTGAGTCTGTTCTACGCAGTGAGACCCTGTAGACCTTGTAAACCCTTACTAAAATGCAATAGATAGATAAATAAATAAATAAATAAATAAAATGTCTGAACAAACATCTATATGGGAACTCAGACAACATTCTGATACAAGTCAAGGTGCTTCATTCCACAGAACTCTCTGATTTAATTCCTTACATGGAGTTTCCACTTAAGTGGGAGAGCAGGAACTTTACTAGAAGCTGGAAATTTTGCTAAAGTAGGACAAAGTTTAAAAGTTCCAAGTAGGCAGCAGAACGTGGTGACACACCTGTAATACCAGGGCTCTGGAAGGTTCACGCATGATGGTCTCAAGTTCAAGCCAAGCCCGGGCAACTTAAAATGATTTAAGTACAGCACTCTCCCTGACACGCTGGAGGCTCAATCTCCACTCCTCCCTACCCACCAAAAAAACTTCAGAGTATAGGAGCTGGGGCAGAGGAAGAACTATTGGAGTCAGATTATAAAGGACCTTCAATTTTGGTCTTGAAATCAGTAGTCACTAACTCTTGTGCCATATGCCTGTATTATTATGAATCCACCAGCCAATATGTATTTATGTATACAAAGATGAGCAAATGTGCATCATAAAACATTAAAAGTGCATATTTCAGAAATGTAAGAGAAAGCATAAAATTAAAGAGAAGTGTTAGGGGCTGGTGAGATGGCTCAGTGGTCTAAAGCACCTACTTAGAACAAGGTTAACTAAAGCACAGGGACCTCGGTTCAATCCCCCAGCACCACATGCCAGCCAGCCCGCCCCGCCCCCTGGTGGGCTGAGCTGGCCACACACACACACACACACACACACACAAATAAATAAAATTAAAAAAAAAATAAATAAAGAGAAGTGTTAGGCCTTCTTCATCCAATGGGCCACTCTGTGCATCCCACTTTAGGCAAGCCCAACTGGGAAGGGAGGTACAAACAGGAAGACTGCTCTGAGCTTAGCTCTGTAAAGAGGCTAATTCAAATAGAGAGGACAAAGCATTGCAAGGGGAAACCTGCTGGTAAAAAGGGCAGGGGGATTTGAAATTGATCTTCCCTGAGATCACCGGGTTACACCTGCAGCAGAAAGCAGGGCTGCAGCTCCTTAAGACAGAGAGGTTGGGACTGTGAATGCCAGGAACCCAGCTGGGATTCTTCTCCCTGTCCATCAGCCATGGCTGCCCAGACAAAATTTTCTGAGGGTTCTGCTGTGCACACTTTTATCAGAATCTTCTTAAAGATAAATCAAATCAGAAAAAATGTATAAACTAAATCTTAAGACCTCTACCTTGGGAGTGGTTAGGGGAGTGTTCATTACATTTGCCTCCCTATTTCTTTATGCCTTTGAAATATATCTAGAAAATAAATAATGCAAATAAATTAAATTAAATTAATAATTTTAAATAACAATGCAGCTTATTTTTTACTTATATTTTTAAATCAACTTCAAAAACTAAGGGAGAATTTGATACCTATGATTATTAAACATTATATGTTCCTTACAGAAACTGAACAGTTTGGTTAAAATTCAATGAAATGTTGACATGTGAGAATTTCCTACCTTAAAATGACTAAACATTTCATACATCTGCAGATAGGTGCAAAATTGCTATCAACTCCCCTCCTCTGTTACAAAATTAATGAGTGCTCAGCGAAGTCATAACAAAGAATTTTCCTCTAGGCATGTAATAAAAACATTTTAGCATTTTTATGCAATGTCTTGCTCAAAAGCCTATGATTTGAAATATGTACATTTTTGAAGATGACAAATGCCATACAAAGGAATTCTTTTGATTTTTCTCATATATGAAAGGCTGTCCAACCTTAGCAACTCCTGTCTTATAATGAATGCTTTCCTGAGGGAGCACTGTGGAGCAATTAATGATTAAATTCAGAACATTCTCCCCATTTCATCTACTTATGGATACAGGGCTCCAGTGCAATTTGACAGTCACTGAAGACCTCAATTGATTCTATTGTATCTCTCCAGAAAGGATGATTTTGTCCAAAATTGGTACCTCAAATTACCTCAGGAGTAAGGGATTTACTTTCACTCTGACAGCTTTTCAATTATATAATCATGCCTGGGTCTGAATTTCAGCCTCTGATTCATGGTGTGTTCGTTTCAGGCTCTTACAACACTTGAAAAGCAGCTTTGGAAAAGCAAGATATGAGCCTGCACAACTGCAGAGAGTGATATATTTATGAAATAAATAATCATTGATGCTTTCAGAGTTTGTCCATTATACACCTCATGATAAAAATTTAATACTTCATTTTATCTTTTCAATTTCCTTTTCTAAAAGCACCATGACAATTTTCTGTATTTCATCATTTCTTGGTCTTTTGGCTAAGATCAAGTGCAATTTTCCATATTTCATTGATACTTTCTCATTGTTTAACTCTTTATGTCATTACTCTGCAAAAAATGAAAACTTAATCCAAAAATATTTTTAAAAAACAAGACTTTTCTCTATATATCAAAAGTCTGAAGAATTTTATTCTCAATTTTCATAGTGATAATCAGAAGGTTTAAGTGAAACCTTTGATATAAATTTAATTTAAAACTGTTATTGGGGCCATAGGACAATAAGAAACACAGGCATTACAAATAACAGAATTATTAAAACCAGAAAATACTCCCTGCTTTCTAGATGTATGGACACTGAGCTGAATCAAATCTAATAAAAATACATATTAGGGGCTAAGGTGGGTCCTTGCTATCATGGGCAAGGCCGCAGCCTCTACCCTTATCCTGGTGGTAAGGGGTGAATTACAACATGGAATGAAGAATGTTTCCTTTTATAATGCTCATCCTCCCATTTATATTCCATTGTACTTATATCTAGTTGAAAATAAACTCACTTTACATGACTTCTAAAAGATTAATTAGACTGAAAAAAAAATACTCCCACTAACATGTCATCATGTCACATTTTCATCAAGTTTAAAAGTACATGAAAAGGACATCCTGAATAGTTGAAGTTTTGAGGTCACCTAGAGAAATTACACTGTAACCATTGGCTTGTGAAAAAAGCTGAATCACTACTTTCTGCTCAGCACCCTTTATAATTGATGTGTTAAAAAGTCTGCCTAAAACCAGCTGCAGAATCTTGGGCAAGATATTATTTTTTAAAACTCAGTTTTCTACTGTGCAAATGAAAAAATAAACAAAAAACCCATATCTACATATGTGCCTACTACTTTTTAGTTATAAAATATATATACACATATGTAATATGTATATTAAATGTATATATATATATATATATATATATTACTTTTTATACCAGGGATGGAACTCAGGACCTTGTTCTTGCCAGGCAAGAAATTACAACACTGAGCTATCTCCTTGGCAGTGTACTTATGACTTCTACAGCCACTCACTGTGCTCATTAAATAAAATTCTTTGCGTAAATCACATAATACATGCAAATACTTGTAAGGAAGACTGCAGAAGGATGAGGCCCATCCACAGAACCCCAGGAGTTATTACTCCACCCTGTGGCTTCTGAGCTTTATAAGAGAATACTCCAAATTTACCAACCCAATAGTGATGCCTACTATACATGTTTACACAAATTGTAATCAAGCCAGGTAAAATATAAAGGTGATGGGGGAGCCATAAGAGGTCTAATTCCATCATGGAATGTGTTAAAACAGCAACATTAATCACTGATGTTGGCCATAGAAGTAATTTATTTGCTCTTCTCAGAAATTTCATTTATATCCTCAACCTAATATTACTACTAAAGCATGTCCCCAGTTTTCTACATAGTGATTTCCAACCAACTAACTGTGTATGGATTTTGGCCTTGGTTTTAAATATTGTCTTGATTTTTACTCTGATGTAGTTTTCACAGGTTACATGCTTCACATCCTGTATTATTTAAAATTTTTCAAAATGGGCTATGATGTCTGAATGCCGTAGTTTCACTCTGCCACTTTCCAGCTATACATTTTAAGTATGTTGCACTATGCTTCCAGGGTTTTATAGCCCATTAGATTTCCATAAAGATTAGAAAATATTTCTTGAATAAATTCAGGTAAACAATTTATCACCATGTTTTGACTATGAGATGCATTCAACACATGTGAGTTGTAATCTTTCCCTCTCCTCCAGAGCAGGCCTCTGTTCACTAGACAAGTATTGATTGGCTTTGACTTTAAAGAATTCCAATTAACCTCATATTTCCTACCAGAAACTGAAGCTACAACTAACAAATTGTTCTTAAACACAGAGTACAGATGAAGAACACACTTGTGTGTGTTCCACGATGTGGAAGAATTGTTTTATAACTGAATGTATATCATACATTGTACATTATGTAGCAATTATTTTTAAAAGATAAAAATATTTCTCTTCCCCTCCGCCTGTATCTATAGTAATGTAAAGTAAGTCACCATCATCTGCTATGTAAAATTCTCTCACTCATCTCTTCCATGTTTTTCCCTTCTATCAATTTTATTTTTAAAATTTTGGTAGATTCCAATAGCCAGGCTGATGAAGGTTTGTATTTATACTTAAGAACAACACAAATGCTGGTTAGTGCCAAAATAGATTCTTTACATATTTTTAGTTCAGGTAACCTGAAAGTCCACTCGTAGTAGCTGGAAAAAAATTTATTCATGTGTAGTTGGATTTTGTTGTTGTTGTTGTTCTGTTATGTCTCAACATTGTTGCCTGTCCATGATACATTTGGTCATCCTATGTACTTCAGAATACCCAACAATGATTAAATATATAAAGGAAATTTTGAAACTTTCCCTTAAATAAATTGTGATGGAAGAGTTCATTTTTTGCAGATACCTGTCAAACTTATTCTGAAAAAAGAAAGCAAGCTACAGCACACCAAAAAGGATATATACATAACTGTGACATGAATGTATAAAAACAGGTTGTGGTAGTCATGGTCACTGAACCCTTACTGTTTACAAAATATAAAAGAGCCTCTTTATTTGAAGTAGATACAAAAAATATTTTTATAATTGTCTTTGCAAAAGCAGCTTTCAATGTATTTATTAAATAATTCCAGAATCCAGGTGTTTGGATACCAAATGAAATGCATTAATCACTATTTCCCAAACAATAGGTAAACAATAAATGCTCTACAAATCATACATATTTGTTGTTTTAATTCAAAAACATATGGCTATATAGGAATAACCACATTCCAAATTTTAAAGGCTTTAAAGAGAAAATGCAACTATGGTTTTCATAGATTTATATACCTGTGTAAGTTAACGTTCACTTTGAATACATTTAGAATGTTCTATGCCTCCAGGTAAGCTTCTTCTACTGATTAATGTATTCTAATATTACATAATCAAAACAGAATTCAGGCAGACTATATCTGAACTAAGATTAACATAGAGACATAGCTTTAACCAAATGTCTTATGAGGTCCTCACAATTACCAAATGTTCTAATTTAACTGACAGTCGAACAATACAGTTATTATAAAAATTCCAAAGTATTGTGAAAACATTTTTCCTGCATGATGCTGAAATCCTGGGAGACGCAGAGCCATCATTCTTTCTTGGGGATATTAAATGATTTTCAGCTGAAACATTTATATCTAATAAAGATTAGTCTTCAGTATCTGCGAGATTTCAAGATGAAATGCTCTTTCCTACTGCGTGATATGCAAAACAAGTTGTGCAAAATGCTGGATGTGATCAGAACTTCCGTGAGAGGTTGAGACCCATATATGCGCAGCAGTGGGAGATTTGCAAGGCTGGGATCGCCGGGCCTACGGCCTCTGCCCACCGCCTCTCCCAAGAGGGGGTTCTAGGGGGCGCAGGTAGAGTCTTTCAGTTTTCTCATTAGAGACTATTCAGAGGACAAAATCAGCAGTTCAATTTTGAGCTTGAGGATGACAAAGAGAAAAACAAAACAAAACCTAGCATATCAAAAGAACTGTATTCTTTATATTATGCACAGAAATTTCTTTGTATAAACAAGAGATGCGGGACCTGCATCAGGAGCAGAACATCAGGAGGTGAGGGGGGCTGGGCCTGATGAGTGAGAGCCTGAACCTGCATCAGGGGCACAGTTATAGTTAAGGACCTGATCTTCAGTGAGCCCCTTTGCCTCTGCTCTCAGAGCCTCAACTAAGATGACTATCTAATAATTCTTTCCTGGCTCCCTGTAAAAGCAAAGAGGGACACAGACATGTAAGATCCCTCCCAGTGGCTAAGTATTCTATAGTTAAGAATAGTTTCATAAAGTGAAATAAATCAGACCCGCATGTGCAAACATCATATTGTCTCCTTAGTACGAGAAACTGAAAGCCAGAAATGGAACTTAAAGGGTACAATAGATACTGGTAAAAGGGAATGAACTTATTCTAAAGGAAAGAGTTACTGAGTTGAGGAGGACAAAGGAGGGAGTTAGGGACAGAGACTTATCTATGTATGTAAGCAGGATAGTTTGCACAACTGTACGTGCATTTTGCTAGTCTATGGAAAGGAGTAGTTAATGCTTAGCCTCTTCTCCTTTTTCCAGTTGTATGTGCTTTTTCTCTTTTTAATTTCTTATACATTTCTTTCTTTTTTCTTTCTTCCAATTTTACATACATATATACGGTAATATGAATAACTGGTTGGAAGACAACACTATGTATTCCAACAAATACTGTGAAATTCATATTACTATTACTTTGTTAAGTGAAATTCTGTAACATCTGTAATTTTTTTCTGTTTTAATTCTAACTTGTACTCTCTTTAAAAATAATAAATAAAATTGAAATTAAAATGCTAGGAGAAACTATTCCAAAAGAATAAACAGCCATTATATCAAAGCTCTCAGCAATGCTTTCCTTTCTGTGAAAGTATACAAAATTTCTCCAGTTGAGCTTTCTACTGAATTTGTGCACAAGATCAATGCTGTTGATCACTGTAGATTGCAGTAGAGTTTACACCTTCATACAAACATAATACTTTTAAGCTTTATTGTTCTAGAAGGGCTGATCACACCAACTCGTGGTGTCTTATTTCTGGGAACTTCTTGGGATGTCAGAATAGTGGGTAAGGAAGCCTTTCTTTAGAAGGCGTCTGTAGCCTCAGAACCTGGCTTCTCTGGTTTGCAGCACCCTCTTAGTACTGCTCAGGAGGACAGAGCATTTAGCACATGTCTGTTTCATACCATTCATCAGTTTATCCAGTCTACTGTAGTTAACTATGTATATGGACCAAATTTATCTACCACAAACTAAATCAACACTAGACAGATGTTTTATTTGCCTCTGTATTCTCTTCATGTCTATCATGAAGCATTGAACACAAGATACTCAATAAATCATGATGGATTAAATAATATTTGTATGTCAATTTGAATTTTTACTTGTGTAACAGTTAAATTATGTTTTATTCAGGCAATACAAATTTAAATGTTAAAGAAGAGTACCATACTATATTATAGCCATATGATATTACCATAATCTTTGAAGGCATTCAGAGTGGAAGCAACATGAATTTTAGTATCTTTACTAAACTATCTTTAATATGAAAGAATGGTTTACCTGCAATAGTATATATTGTATAAGTATTTGTGAAGCATAGAATTAAATACAAACCTACTATGTGCTGAGAATTATAGTAGTAACAGGAATAATTAAGTGTACTTTCAAATCCTTTTAAACTACTAGAAAGACCAGTAAATATCTAAAACGTAGTTTTGCAATACAACGTGCATGCATTGTATTGTCTTGTTAGTGTGAGAACTTGAGAAAGTAAATAAAATCTGAAAGGTAAAATAGATACTGTGAAAGGTAAAGAATTTGTTCAAAGGGAAGGAAATACTGGAATGAGGATAAGGATAAAAGAAAGAAAAAAAGATGTATTTATGTATATATACAGGATAGTTCACACAACTGTACTGCTGATTTCTGCTGGTCTTTTGAAAGGAGCAGTTAATGTTTAAATTTTTTATTCTTATTTTTTCCTTTTAATTTCTGATAACATCTTTGTTGCTGCTGTTTTGCATTTTCAACAGGTTTATATCTGATAATCTAAACAACTAACTTGAAGACAACATCATGTAACACAGCAACCATTGAAATCTTATCACTTTGTTTCATGAAATTTAGTAGCATTTCTAATGCTTTTTTTATTGTTTTGTACTCTTTAAATAAAATAAATAAAATGTAGTTTTAAATATACAACCATTTGTGAATGGTTTTGAAAATCAAAACTATTATACTTTGTGTTGGTTACTTTTCTCTCAATGCTAAGACAAAATAGGTAATGTACAAAATTAAGGAAAGGAAAGCTTATTTAGTTCACTCCTTAAGTGGTTTCAGTCCATACTCAGCTGGCTCCAGGGCAGGATGGCCCATGATGGAGGGGCAACCATTCGTAGCATAGTGGTGGAGACAGTCAAAGCAGGAACAGAAAAGGGGGAGGAGCAAGCCTCATTGTCTCCATTATATTGTACGTGGGCTTCCCACTCTATCTCAATCTCGACAGTACACAGTGAACCAAGCATAAACTCTACATTCAGGCAGCTCCAAAACATCACTCTCTTGGATCACTTGGGGCTTGGAGGGGACATCCAGACATAAACCTACAGACCTCTCAAATGTGAAGGCCCAGTTTAAAAATGGGCATCTGAAATGAATAGACACTTCTCTGATAAAGAAATAAGGATGGTCAACAAATGCATGAAAAAATATTCAACACAGCTGGCCATTTGAAAAACACAAAATGAAACAGTACCAAGAGTCCATCTCACTCCAGAAACAATGGCCATCGTCAAGTAATCAACCAATAACGTAGGCTGGAGAGGCTGCGTACAGAAAGGAGCCCTTCTGCACTGTTGGTGGGACTATAAACTAATGAAAATCCACTTGAGGATTCCTCAAAAAGTAGAGGTAGAAATTTCATTTGACCCAGTTGTTCTTCTTCTAAATATCTTCCCAAAAGTGTTAAAGACATCATATCACAGTGATGTACGAGTACTCATATTTATAGCAGCATGATTCATAATAGCTAAATCTTTGAAACAGCCTACATCTCAATCAACAAAGGCGTGGATAAAAAAACACTATTTATTGACAATGGAGTGCTACTCTGCCATGAAAAAGGATACACTTGAGTCATTTGTAGGAAAAGGGATGCACCTAGGGATCATAATGTTAAGTGAAGTAACTCAGATGTGCAAAACAAAATACCACACAATTTCCATATATATATATATATATATATATATATATATATATGAAAAAGTACTAGAAAAATAAAGACTATAAATGAGTTGAGAGAATGTATTTAAAAGTGCACCTTGACTTATTACACTTGTCTCACATGGTTTATATGTTCTTTGGCTCACCCATCTGGTTTTTTAATCTGCATAAATGATAACTAACTTTATAAAGTCTTATAAAATAAATGAATACATTTTATTATTGAAAAACAAAAGGAAAATGTAAGAAGGGGTGAAAGAAGGAAATTTATATGTGTTATATCCATGTACCAAGGTGCTGCAGTGAATACATGCATTGTGGGTTGAAAAACTTACTAGTGAAAAACCAGAAACATAAAGGTTAACTATACCCTCAAAAGAAAAAAAAAAAAAAAAAAAGGCTTCTTTTCTCTGTTTAAAAAGGTTTATTTTCATATGATAAATATTATTTCAGCATAGAAATATAGAAAGATTAAAATAAGTAAGGTAGATACAAATTTATCAACAAAGAAAGTAAAAGAAGATACTTTTTGATTTGTAAATTTGAGAACATGTTGATAGGTTTTAGAGGCGGCGGCGGCAGCAATAGCAGAAGCGGCGCAGTAGAGAAGCAGAAATGGGCCAGCGAAAGCCTTTATTAACTCTAAACACAAGGAGAGGATCAAGGGCAGGAAGATGTGCGGATCCTCTGACCTCAGGCAGGGAGCCTGAGATTTTATGGACATTTGCCGGGGGCGGAGCTTGAGGGGCGGGTTTAGTGAAGTACAAGGAGCTGATTGGAGGCTTCCTTGTGTGGGCGGGAAAAGGAAAAGGAAATTGTACCCAGGGCTGGAGTGGGGAAGGAGGAGAAGTGGTCATTGGGAAGATAAGCTGTTGTTTAAGGGCTTCAGCCGTATCAGATGACCACCATAATAATTCAGCAATTCACACTAAGGTCCATAACCTATCACATGTAATAAATACTGCAATTCAGATTGGTATTTTTAAAATCCAAATCTTTTTTTTTCTTTTATTTTTATTTTTTAAAGATAATACAAAATAGTAAAAGAAAAAGAACTTTAGAAATGATACAGAATTTTACCAAACAAAATAAGAATTTGAAGATGGTTGTTGTATTACATGATATTATCTTCAAATTAGTTTTTTAGATTACCATATGTATGAACACATGAAAAAATGGAAAAAAAATAAATAAAAGGACAAACTAAGCATTAACTGCTCCTTTCAGTAGACCAGAAAAAATCAGCAATACAATTATCCAAGGTATCCCTCATATCTGAGTATATCTTTTCTCTGCTTTTGTTCTTTTTCTCATCCCAGTTTTTCCTTTCCAATGAACAGATTCTTTCCCTTTCACAGTCTCTATTATACCTTTCAGATTTTATTTACTCTTTCAGGTTCTTACACTAGTGAGACCATACTATATTTGCACATGTGAGTCAAAGATTGAAACATTAAAAGTGAAATATTAAATCTTCTGGAGGAGAAGGTAAGCAGAAAGCCCAAAGACATCAGGGTAGGTAAAGAGTTCATGAACAAAAACCAAACTGCATGAGAAATACTTCCAACAATTAACAATTGGGGTCTCACCCTTTTCAGAAGTTTCTGCATATCAAAAAGAATCACCAATAGAGTAAAAAGAAAATCCACAAAGTGGAAAAACATTACATCTGACTGCCCCTCAGACAAAGGACTTTTACCTGGAACATATAAAGAATTAAGAAAAATTATGACCATCCAATTCAATCTCTTACTATAAAGTAAGATATCTATATCAAAATATGTTGTATGTGTAAATAATGAAAGATCCAGCCATATTAAAATAGCAAAAAAGTCATATAGATTGGTACAATCTGTAAGTAAAATATGTATATTCTTCAATATTTTATTTAAATATTTTAAAATGTATTATATATGCTGTTTTATAACTTTTTCATGAAAAACATATTTTATATTTCCATATAAGTAAATATTTAGTAACACAATTCTTTCCTATTTATGTTATATTTATTTAATACTTTCCTTAATATGGGGTATTTGAATTGTTTCAGCATTCACTGTAATTATAATGCTGTAATTATCAGCCTTATAAATAAATACATATGCATTATTATGTTAAGAGAAATTATTATACACACTTCACTGAATTCTAAATAAATAAAATAATCATAATTCAATTTTTTGATGACTTAAAACCATCTCCATCAAAGTTAATCCCCACATATTTTGCCGTTCAAAGAAAGTTGCAAGCATTTCCCCAAATGACTGCACTGAGTCCCGGCTGTACCGTGACATAGTGGCATATGTTCTCAAGAAGTTGTTTACCTTCTCTAGGATATGATATCATTATCTGTGAAAAATGTTTGATAATGGCATCTCTCTTAGGTTGCTAAGAGAAAATGAGGAAACAAGAAACAGAGAGAGCTCAGAATTATAAGACTATAAAGTGAATAAATATTAACTAAGGAGGGAAGGGCAAAGGGATGGACAAGGAATTAAGAAGTGTTACTTCCACCCACCCACTTCCCACAAGGAACCGAAACATTATGTCCTGTACTCATGTACTAATCAACTAAAATTTAAAAATAAGAATGAATTCACCATAGTATTTTATCATTAGAACAGTTGAGTTAGTGAATGTCTTGAAAGGAACAGAAGCAGAAGCACAAAGTTACACAGACATCCATGTCTTGTGATTGGCTCATGCCATTGTGGTGACCAGGACAGCTCCTAATTCTCCACCTGAAGTCTGAAGGTCAGAGGAAAACAGCTCTTTGGGGGCCTGAGAAGCAGGTGGAGCTAGTGGAGTAAATTCCAGTCTGATTTTCAGTTCAAGATTAAGAGGTCAGGTCCAAGTCTGAGCCTAAAGTCACAAGTGGAGTCCAGTGGACAACAACCCTATGTGCCAAACAAATACCTTACATGAGCAAATCCTATTTATACTTATCTAAGCATAAAACCCTGTTGCTTTTTACATGGAAACACAAAGCTTTTCAAAAGCTCTATTTTAATACATAGTAACTTTTTAAGAATACAAAATAATGTAAATCAGTGACATTCAGAACTCCGTCAAGAATCATTCATCATTTTAAAAATCACTAACACTAGAAGTAAAATTTCTCAAAGTATTTGAGCTTAAAGCATAAAACATCTGCATCAGTCTGTTCAGAGTCATCACATTTATTGTATATTTGTAAGCGTACGGCTGTCTCATTAGTATAGCAGCACCTGAGCATTTCTACACCAAAGCACACGTTTTTATACACTACCTTTTTTATTAATTCTAGTATATAGCACTATCTACATAATTGCACACATATCATACATACATATATATTTCATGCTACATTTTGTTTTATTTTTATTTAGTTTAAAATTATAATGTATTCATTATATAATTTATAATTAAGAGATAACATATGAATTTTATAAATTTATAAATGCCTAATTACAATATTTTTATATAAAAGTAGTCTCATGTGTAGGTAATTTAGACTATTATATTAGTTATGTATTTCACTTTATGAAAGTTAATTGTTGCATAGAGTTGATACTGGGAGAATAAAGTTAAGAATCTTTTTTTTTTTCTTTCTTTTTTTTTTTTTTTTTTCAGAACCAGGGATTGAACTCAGGACCTTGTACTTGCCAGGGAGGTGCTTAGTCTACTGAGCCATCTCCCCAGCCCCAAAATCATTTTTTTTTTAATTTTATTTATTTGTGTGTGTGTGTGTGTGTGTGTGTGTGTGCGCGCGCGCGTGTGGCCAGCTCAGCCCACCAGGGGGCAGGGCTGGCTGGCATGTGGTGCTGGGGGATTGAACCGTGGTCCCTGTGCTTTGTGAAGCTTGTTCTAAGTAGGTGCTTTAGACCACTGAGCCATCTCCCCAGCCCCAAGAATCATTTCTTTAAGAGAAATTTCTCTAGAAAAAGAGTATGCTTTCTTTAGCATTTATTTTATTTGTAGGAAAGTACCTAATTATCTTTATTTCATTTCCATTATGCAACTTTAACACTGACATCTAATGAAATAGAAAAAATAAACAACCATGAAAGCCTAAAATGTCACATCATTCTTAAAATGTCACTTTTCATAGACTATATTTCATTCGAAGCTAGTGAGGATGGGTATTAGACAGAAATCAACTTGGTATCTAAGCTTTCACTACTTATTCTCTCCTTGTTCACATAGCATCAGCCTACAGAATGAGATCTTCAGTACAAAAGAATTTGCAGAATTAAATGGGAAACAATATAATAAATCCAGTTTATTATTTAGTGTCATTTCGGTTCACAGAGGACTGCAGATTTCCCCATTGTTCATTAAGTACTCCATGAGAAGTTATTTATTTATTTAATTTATTTATTTCTGTATTTTAGGGAAGGGTCTACAAGGCACTCGGGGTCTTACTAGTAGGTAGGACTTGTAGTGATCTGCCTGTTTACATCATCCCAAGAGCCGAGATTACAGGCACTCACCACCACGCCCAGTCTCAATTGCAATCTCAGTGTGACCCCAGGGGCAGGGCTGGCATTGGCAGGCCTGGGGATCGAACTCTTGGCCCCTGCGCCTGCTTGCAAGTGCTTTAATCCACTGAGCTATTTGGCTGGCCCTAGCACTTAAATAAGAGTAAATGAACATTGAGTGAGATCCTACTCAAGACATTCTCTTTTTACATCAATTTTCAGTAAGTAGAGACACTTTTATAAAAATCTCTAAGTTCCTTATTGCATGCTAAAATTTGAACTTATTATATAAATGCCTTTAATGTGTGAGAAATTACTCTGTCCTCTAGCCATATATATTTTTATTTATCCAAACCTCTAGTTATACACATAAAATCTCTAAGTACACATGTGCATATCTATATAAATATATATTAAAATATCAAAATGATTAAAAGCATATATTTCTGAAGTATTATTAGCTTAATTTTCTTTTATGTATTCTGTCACCAATTCATCTGGCTACATTAAAATCATTGTCTTAAGTGAGAATCCTGTGTTAGATTGTGCAGGAATATAAAAAAAAGAGAAACTTTCTTAAAATAAAGTTCCACATATATAAAACTGCCTCAAACTCTTCCCATTGCCTATAACACCTTCTTCCTTGGTCTACCCAGTAACTCTATTGTGCAATAAAAAATTCATACATCACCTTCATGAAATCATTTCTTGTGCTGCCAGATGTAATCATTACCTTTTTTCTTTCACAAGTATATTTAATTTTTTATTTTATGTCAATCATTACATACCTATTTTTTCTTCATGTACCTATTTATTGAGCATAACATTTTACCATCCTCCTAGGAAAAGCCAACAGTAACATACACATAATAACAAATACAAGCTAGAAACTATTTTCAAACATTTTTAATATGATTCTACAGGCACGGGTCACAAGTAATCTCAGTACTAATTTAAAACTTGTTTTATACTTAGCAAACACACCTTTGAAAACTAAAAGTAAAATATTTTCCAGTTATACAAACTCAAAAATATTCTAATACTTCCAGATGTAGCTTATAGAAAGTAACAAAGATCATAATCCAGAAAGCAAGAGAAGTTGCTGTATGGTCCTGGATAAAGAATAAAGAGCTCTCAAAATGGCAGTCACAGGACTATGTAAAATATATTAGATGAACCCATTTAAAAGGTCATTGAAGATTTCCACAAAACGGTATCAATCTTATGTCAGGTTACATACATATTTTGTGTGTGTGTGTGTGTGTGTGTGTGTGTGTGTAAAAGACAAGGAAGAACTAATATAAAGTCAATGGAAAATGGAAATATGCTTTTTAGTTTTTAATACTAGGAGAAAATATCATACCATGTCTTATAAGTAGATTGTAAGTCAAAGAAATAGTATAAATCATAAAATAACAATTAAAATTTAACAATATTCAGAAAATTGATTAAATATCAATTAATTCAAAATTCAATTAAATATTTCAAAACAATATTCAAAAATTAAAATTGTGAGTCCAACTAAGAGGCCAGACTGTAGTGCATCATATGTAAGAATCTGTGATCAATTCAGAGTACTCACACAGTATTTGATTAGGTTAAAATATACAAAAATATCAATTAAGAATAAGTTTTCAAAAAAGTATAAAAATGAATTATAAAAAGTAAAGCCATATTAATATGCTGAGCTGTAAAAGGCTCAAGTCAACAACTTCTGACATTGCCAGTCTTGCGGATAACCCACTACTATTATGGTCTACTGGACTATATTGGAATATTTTGCTGAATTCACATACCTACAATATTTAAATGACCATGAAATGCCCTTCTCTGACAAAACTAACCAAAAAAGGTGCGTACAAATGAATGACCATTTCGTATCTTTTGCTCACAATAGTTAGGATAGATATACAGCTGTATTCTCTTCAATGAATAGAGAGATTTGTTCTAAAAGTGTTGTGGATAGAATATCATGTCTGAATCTTGTACAATGAATAACCACTAAGACAACAATATGCAATGTATTAATGATTGAAACTGTGCCTGTAATCGGTTTTCAAACTCTCTCATTACTATTTGTTTCTCAATAAAACTCTTTTAAACAAAGAATAAGTTTTCATGATAGTAAAAAGTTACTAAGAATAAAGCAAAACAAAAATTCTGGAATGGCAAATATATGACCAGTACTTCTAACAGTTGGGGTATAGGATTGCACAAAGTTCTAGTATGGATAATATAAATTTCTTGATTTTGTCACAGAGAGAACTATTATGACTGATCTGTAAACTCTTTTTCATGTTTATTTTAGACAATTTTTATTGTTATATTCATTCAAGTTTGTAAATATTTTTTACAATGTGCGATCTATTATTAATCTCATGCTATGTATTCATTTCAGAAGTATTTTTCTAAAATTCACTCTATGTCTTACATTTTTTACATTTCAATATTTGTCTGCAATTTTTATTTTGCTATATAATTGTTATTGATTTTCAATAAAGTTAACAATGAGTACTGTTTTATTAAAAATCAGTAATAGCTAAATCCACTAATACCAACCAATCATTGAGCTATCTTACTTTTGAAACTAAACCTGCGAAGGCTGGCCAGAGAACTCAGCAGACTAAAGTGCCTGGTTTGGTCAGAGTACAGTGGCCAGGATTTGATCCCCAGCGTGCCATGCCAGCCCTGCCCCTGTGGTGCGCTGAGATAGTGACTGAGACTGGGCATGGTAGTGCAGGCCTGTAATCCCAGCGGATGGGAGACTGTGAGCAGGAGAATCACTACAAGTCCCATCTCCGTAGTGAGACCCTATAGACTCTGTGCTAAATACATGAAACAAAAAAGTAAAGCAGTGAACCAATCTTAAGCTCTCCTAACACATTTCTCAAAGCCAATCAGAAACTTTCCTGTATGTACAGAATTTTGTGTTCACTCCCACTGCACAAAGTCACCAATCACTGAATTGTACGCTTTCTCTATCAGTTATGTAGTGCTGTGTTATGAATTACCCCAAACTAGAAGCTTAAATCAACAAGCATTTATCCCCAGTGGCTTCTGAGAGTTAGGAAGCTGGAGTAACCTCTGGTGTTGATGCACAGGGTTTCTCAGGAAATTGCCATCCAGGGCTTCCTAGAGTGTCAGTCACTGAAAAATTGGGGCTGGTGGCATGGCTTCCTGACTGTATTATTATGGAGACCTCAGTTCATGAATGACTTTGGGCACCAGGTCTCAGGGCATCAACACGGATCTCACAACAGGGCTGCTACATCCTCACGCAGGTCAGCCAGTTTTCCTTAGAGCAACTTATCCAAGGGAGAAAAAGGCAGAGCCAAAAAATGTTTTATGACCTAGCCTCAGAAATAATGCACCATCACCACTGCTGTATTCTGATGTTGACAGAGGCTAACCCTGGTATAATGTTAATAGATCAACACATTAGAGTATAAATCCTAGGAAATACATCACTGAGGCCATCTTCAAGGCTGGTTTCCATGCTTGCCAAGAAACACCTACACAAGATCAATGATCTTCTTTGCTTAGAGGGACTGTTCTTCACTGCTCTAATTTCCTCTTTCTCAGTTGACTTTGAATTTGGATTCGTGTTTTTATTTCAAATACTGAAAGTTAGTATCATCCTTTGTCATTTTTAAATGTAATCTTGAGGGCCAGCCAAATAGCTCAGCAGATTAAAGCACCTGCAAGCATATGCAGGGGCTGGAGGTCCGATGCAACTGAGATACTGAGATATGGGGATGGCAACTGAGACTGGGCATGGTGGCGCACGGCTGTAATCTCAGCACTTGGGAGGCTGTAAACAGGTGGATCACTATGTGTCTGATCTAATAGTGAGACTCTGAACACCCTGTAGACCCTTCCCTAAAATACAAAAAAAACTATGTAACCTTGAGATATTTTTAAGTCATTCATTTTTCTATTTGGACCAACAGGACCACTCACTAGCGCAAAAACTGATGGTGTTTTGAATCTGGTAGGGCAGGGATTAAGTTTAAATGATTTCTCAGTTTTTATTGTCACACAAAGAGAAGGTGTTCAATTAATAGTCATTAAATAATAGATTCAGGTTTTATACCAAAACATTAATCTTCTAATTTTTATTTTAAAATATTGAGCAACGAAGCACTGAGTGTACCTTGCTGGAAATGTGCAACCCACACTTCATCATCACAGTGACCTGATGCCATTTTAACATCCTCTTCCTCAAATGCTTACAACCCATTTGACCAATTGGGTTTAGAGGGTGGGAGACCCATATCTGATTTTATCCATGAAGTCTAAGGAAAAATGGAATCCACGGAGCAGTTTCTTTCCAATAAATGAGAAAGTCCTAATAAATCAACCTGAAGAAGTTTTAGTAACTGGAGTAGAGTTGAAAAACTACAGTCAGATGGAACACGGCACTCATTTTTATCTTTCTGCTGGCTGATTCCTGCAAAGACACAGCGACTGAAAGTTTCAAGCAACTCAACTATGTAGATGTAAAAACTTTTTCTCATAAGCAATTACATTCACTGTGAAAACACATTCACATTGTTTTCCATTAACAATGAAGTCAAAATGAAACTTAGAGAAGCAGCAAGTGGAGGCTTCTAGCAGCAAATGTTTGGTAAAGAAAATATGAACAGGTAGATACCTAAGCAACTTTTCAAGTTCAATTGGGTGTGAAATAGATTCTTCAGTGGCTGCATTCTTCTTCTTAAGCAAGGTACCAGAAAGGCAAACCCTGACAGGCAACAACCACAATATACTGAAGCTAATCCAAATCATAATAAATTATATCCTATATCTCAGTAGTTATAAAATACACATAGTTCCTTTCAAGTAAGAATTTCTTTTTTTTTCATTTTATACTAATCCTACAAAGAAAGGGTGTGGCTTAGCCTCGGCAAACGTAATAAATAAATAAATCAATCAATCAATCAATCAATCTTAAATAAGTGAAGGAAAACTAGTACAAATTTAACAGGCAAAGTGTATTATGTCTTTCCAAATAGTCATAAGAAAATGTGATAATAAATGAGATGGAATTCACTGTTAGAAGAACAAATAAATATTTCAAAGTTCTTTTAAATAGTCTTTAAAAAGTACAAAAATATAAGCAGTAGTTACTAAGATTATGGTCACAATAGATCACAAATGTATTGGGATATGACAACTTTTGCCAAGCTCCATTATAGAAAGAAAAGGGGAATTATGAAAAAGAATGTCTAGAGAAGTGTCAAAAAAATCAAAGATTATAGACGGTCCTCTGAAAATACTTTATATGATCAACTTTAGAAAAGACATTTATAGTAATCTATGCTTAGCCCTTCTTATATTACAAGGTTAATTCTAAGATAATCAAAAGTTGGACCTACATATCAAGGACAACTATGTCATTGCAATCTTTTTGGATGGGATAGATTCTCACTTCATTAATATACATCCAATCTTGCCTAAAAGCAGTGGAACAAACTGTATTGACATAAAATGATGCTTTGCACTTTTTAAATGGGTAACAAAACAGTGATTAAGATAGAGAACCGGGTTTTGGTGTTAATTGCATAATTTAAATAACCATATGTTATAAAGGTAAGTAGAATTTATGACTCGAAGTATTGTAAATTACACATAAAAAGGAAATAGTAGTAAAACTAGAGGTCTTTGCCCATTACTCAGAATCTGAATTAATTCAAAACCTTACAGTAATACAATCATATGATTTCAGTTAAAATGGACCATTGGTTTCAGACAGTAATTTAAACATCCATTTATATTTGCTAAATGATTTCTTTGAAAGATAATGGCTAATATACCCCTTCATGGTATATCTATTAGAATTCCAAGAGCTATGGGCCTAAGATGTTTCACAATATAATCTACAGCTTGCAAGATGAGCATTAACGAAGGTCACAAAAGCATACCAAAGAGCAGAAACAAAGTCAGCTGTTGTGATGGGCCAGAAGGCCAGAGAGCTCAAGGGCAGAGAGTACAAGGAAAAACAACCAACAATGTGGTAAAAGATCAGCTTTCAAAAAAAACCTACTGTGAATTAAATTTTAAAAGGTATGTATTCCTTGTCAAAAAGTAAAGACTTTTTACTTGATCTGATTAAAAAGTTATTCAGAAGAGAGTTTTCATGTGCATTAAGCAAATTACACAGCATCCCAGTTACATGGAAGCCACAGTTGTAAGAATTAAGAAATATAAGGATATGGATAACCAGGAGAATATTCAGAGAGTGCAGTCTTAATACTAGATGATTTGTTAGTAATTCAAGACAAAGTTTATCAAGCACGTGTGGCTCTATTAACTATTCACTGGTTGTTGCTGAAGTTACATCCCTGAATCTGCAGAGTGAAATCAATAAACAAGAGTGCTTGCACTGTGGAGTCTTGATACTGGAACACATCATAAATTCCCAGAGCTATCTTGCCTCAAGTGTTTATAGTAGGACTTACTTAGTTTCAGAAAGCACTTCTGTAATAGACTAATCTTTTCAAGGCAAACGCTTCAACTCACTTGTCAGTCAATTTAGTAACAACTATAATTCAAAAAGATGCAAGGCTCTGGTCACTTACTAAAAGGGAAGGGGGAAGATCACCATGAAATGTTGGAAGATAGAGTCCTCAAGTTATGATATAAGGCCACTTGTATATTTCCTTATTTATTTGGTTTAAAAAATATTTGGAAATGGAATCTAGGTACCAAACACAAACCTTTACCACCAAATGGGTCATGTTCTAGAAATCTTAGTTGAAAATTGCAAACAAAAATCAATCAGCAACCAAGGTCTTGATTCATGTCATGGAGCCCAAATTAGTCAACTTACATTTTTTTTTCCTTTTTCTGTAGGTCAATACAGAACTAAATACTTAAGACTTCCTTCATGTGAACCAGCCAGGTAAAACTCCAGTGAATTTCTGAATTTCTATGTCTGTCTCTCTTTCTATCTCTCTCTATATCTG
>NW_004524677.1:1589522-1598111 GCF_000260255.1 Octodon degus
CTCTCTCTCTCTGCTTATTATGGTGCTAGTGACTGAAATGAGGGTTTTACAAGCTCTTAAAAACTCAACCCCTGTGCTGTCTGGAAAATGACTCTATGGCTGTCTTTAAGTAATTTCCAAAACACAAGCTTTTAAACTTATAGGAGCATCTTGCAAAAAATTGTCAAATTAATGTTTCAGTATCTTGGTTCTTTATGTTTCCAAATGTCATTCTATAGCTTAATTTATAAATAAATGATAAAAATGAATTATACATAGTGTACAATACAGTGAATTTTGACATGGTTATGTTCAGAAATAAACCATCACAATTGAAACGATAAATGTTTTCATAATCCTAAATTTTTAACCTATTATCATCCAGTTCCACGCCTTACTCCAATACCACATCTCCTCTGTGTGCCACAAATCAGTCAACATGTCCTAGAGTTTTCTGAAATTGACCTTTATAGTATGTACTCTTTTTTATCTGGCTTCTTTCACTACCCAAAGTTATTTCATAATTCATCACAGTTGTTATATGTATCAGTATTACCAAGGGTATGGCTTCTGTATTCCTCAATATTCTACATGGACATATCATGTTTATCTTCTCATCTTCAGAAGTGCATTTCAGTTGTAAAAGGATTCTCTAAATAGTCATGTATAATTTTTGAATGGACACACACTTTCTTTTTATTACATATATAGAAGTGTAACAGTTGAACTATATGGTAGGTATATGGTTAACTGTATGTTTGACTTTTTAAGAAAATAAGCTCTCACACAGTTTGTTCTATTTAACATTAGGAGAACACCCGTGATGTTCCAGCTGTTATACATACCTGCCAATGCTTGGTATACACAGTCTTGCAATTTGAGCCATTTTAGTACCAGGGATTGAACTTAGGACCTTGTGCTTGTCAGGTGCTTATGCTACTGAGCTAGCTCTCCAGCCAAATCTAGCTATTTTGGTAACTGTGTGGTAATGTTTCACTGCACCTCCATTTAGGTTTTCCTAATGACTAATGATGATAAAGCTTTTTATTGTACTGCTGGGAAATTGTAAAAATAGTATCTCCTGGGCAGGGGAGATAGCTCAGCATCACAAGCACCTGCCTGGCAAGTGCAAGGTCCTGAGTTGAATCCCTGGTACTAAATAAATAAATCAACACTCTTTTCATTTTCTAGCTATTTAAAAAGTTACATATAATAAAATGTGCTAATACAGTATGCAGTTCTATGGGTTTTGACTAACATGGTTGTATAACTGATAACATCCTTCCAAGACCCTCTCATTCTGCCTCTTGATAGACCTCTACCAGCAACACCGAGCTCTGACATTCACAGGCCCCGATATTTGTTCCTATAGTTTTGCTTTATTCCAAAGTGTAATTGAAGTAGAAGCAGACAAACACAGCTTTCTGAGTCTGGCTCATTTCACTTCATTTGTGACTCACCCACCTTTTGTTCATCGCTAGTTTTTTCCTTCCTATTGATCGCTCTATGGTGTGCCATTGTGTGGATGTGTCAGCTGTGTCTATCCATTCACCAGGAGAGAAATATTGTGTTGCTTGAAGCTTTTGATAATTATGAATAATGTTGCTATGTAGACACATGTATAGATTTTTGTAACAAAAAAATTAAAGATTTAATTTATTTTGAAAATTGTCCTAAGAGTAGAATGACTGAGTTTTATCATTAAAATATGTTTAATTTTATAAAAGTGCCGAAATATTGCCAAAGTGCCTGTATTATGTTACATCATCAGGAGCAATACAAATGTATATTCTATATCCTGATCATCATTGTTAAAGCTCATACTATTAGATGTTTTTTAATTTTAGTTTATCTGGTAGATGAGTGGGGGGGTACGTCACCATGGTTTTACTGTGCACTTTTTGTTCTTGGTTGAAAACTATACATTTTCTTTACGTACTTGGTTTTGATGAAAGCACAAGTTAATTCATAAGAGAAATGTCTTTTCAACAAACACCATTGAAATTTTTAGATATAAATATGTAAAAAGCAACCATTTTATCTATGCCTTGAACAATGTACAAAATTTAATCAAAACTTATGATACATTGAAATGCAAATTTTTATAAACTATAAAAGTTCTTTAAAAAAACATTGCAGCTTTAAGTACACCCAATATTTGTTGGATATGAGAGAAACAAGCAAAAGTTATAGGGGAATATCTTAGTAAATTAGAGATTTAATGAAAATTAGAAGTTTCATTTTGTCGTACTGAATTGATAAAACTGTATTTTCCAGGTATATATGTTCACAGATTTCTACCAAGAATATCTAAGGATTCTAATAACTTAAATATTCTTAACAATATCACAATGGCTGAAAGAACAGGTGCTTCTATGATGAATACACATTAATGGCAAATACATTGAAAGATGCCAAATATCATTATTCACCAAGCTAGGATACTGTATCTATTGGATTAGCCAAAATTATAAAGGTAATGTAACTGCAGTTGTGGAACACACGAAGCTCCCATATCTCTACTGGTGAAGAATATAAAATGGTATAATCTCTTTGGAAAACACTGCAGTATAAAGAAAGGTAAATATACATCAATGCACAGTCCTGTGCATGAATGTTTATGGCAGCTTTGCTGGTAGTAGTCCAAAAGTGAAGATGGCTCAAATGTCCACCAACAGGTGAGCGGATCACATCATATTTGTGCTATCCTAGAGGAGGTACCAAAGGCATGTTTGCATTCTGGGCAAACTAGAGAGGAAGCAAATGGAACACTTTAGAGGGCCTATCTGTCACTGCATCTCCTCTGATGATGAATGAGAGTTATTTAACAAAAAGCATCATTTATTCTTTATTATAAGAAAGTGAAATTGAGCATCTTACCAATATATTTATATCCTTCTTCACCATTGACGATGGGCCGCAGCCAGCTTGACTTGATGTGGATATTATTGACCACATGAGCACCGCGAGGAGGGTAGAATGTAAATATCATTTCAACTGCCTGCGACTTTTTGATTGGCTCACAATATTTTTGTCTCTCTGTTTAAAAAAAGAGGAAATAGCTAAAATTTTAGATGTTTAACAGAATGCTTTATACTTTTCAGAAACACAAATTTCAAATTACTTGATTTGATATGAACAAGTACATTGAAAACAGAATGTTTTCAACGGTTATTCTGCAAAAAATCTTAACAAAATTAAAGAGTGCAGGTTTTCTTGATACATGTACCTATATTAGCGTAAATCAGTGTTTGTTACATCTACCTCAAATAAATTAAAGTAAAACTGAACAACATTCATATTTTAATTTTTGTCATTAATGAACAGACTCTGATCAATTTGAGAAAAACATTATGAGTAAATGTAAAGTTTCATAAACTGAATCTATTATAAGAATTAATATACCTAGGCTGTCTTTAAGAAAATACATATGCTTTGAATGATTTTTTAAATTTGACCAACATTTAAGTAACACTTATTAGATATCAATATAGCTCTAAGTTCTTAAAAATATTAACACATTTAATTATGAGAACACATCTAGAAAATTGGTCCTACTATTTTTTCATTTTTATATAGAGAAAACTGAGATTCAGATAATTTAAACGATTTGCCCAAGTCTTAGTTTGTAAAAGAAGCAGAATCATTTGAGTTATCCAAGGAAGCTTTTAGTTGCAAGCAAACACGTATCAACCACACATGACATACATTATCCAGTAGACAAGAAAACTTTGGTTACGGCCCTTGTTCCTCCAGTTGGTAATTTCCACTTTTATTTGCTAAAGACGTCTCCTAAGGTTCAGTGAAGCAGACTACAAAGCAACAGAAGTGACTCTACCTAAGAAATGTCCCACGGTAAAGGAAGACTAGTATAAACCTCCACTTACATTATTACATTAACTTTATTTAACTTTTTTACATTTTCCTCCATTCTCCTCCTCCTATTTGCCTTTCTATTGGGAATACCACATTTCCTGGTGAAGAAAATATAAGGTAGTGTTGGCATAATGATTATGAATGTAAATTTCTGCCTTCTGACACTGACAGTGAGATCGAGATCGATCTATTGAGTTCCAGCTCCAAATCCATCCTTCATTGTCTTCCCTGTGAGGTTAGATCAATCGTCCCTGTTACACAACATAATTTTAAGCACTAACCACAGAGTGTCCAACTCAGTAAACCTCTCCAACTTCACTGAGCAGTTCCACCTTCTCTCATGAGCTCTGCAGCCCAGTGTGGGGAGGCTGACCTTCCATAATGCCTTTGCTTCGCTACTCCACCTCCGGCCTCTCAATGTACCCTTCTTCTCAATTCTTTCTTTCTACACTTTAAATGATAATTACAGTTACTCCAATCTCTGTCACATGTTAGACACTTTTTGTTCAAATTAACATATAGCTTCTGTCACTGAACCCTATCACATACAGAAAGAATTCTAATGCTTGAACTACTCTACACAGACTTGGAACTATTAAACCAAAATTTGAATACTTCAATTTTATCCTTTATTTCTTCCCTCCAAGATTAGAACCTTTCTCCCCTACTATAAGGCACAATTTTAAGTTCCCTGGTCTAAGAGCTTACAGTATCATATCTACTATAGCATCATATCTGTAAGTACTCTGTTAAAGTATTGAGTTTCCATATAGTACTGTTTCAATGACAAAAATTGAAATTTGAGAATAAACATCTTTTCTAAAGATTTTGATTGCTTTTTGATTTTAAAGAGATTTAAAAAAGATACAGAATTTTAAAACAAGATGATAGAAAATTAACAATGGTTATTATGTTGCATATTGTTATCTTCCATGTAGTCACTCAGATTACCAGATACAGGCATGTAAGAAGTTTCTTTCCTCTCATAATATCTATTGTATGCTGTTCAAGAAAGAGAATAAATACCTTAATGTACATGATGATTATGAATACATTACTGAAATGTTTCTATTTCTTTTCAAAAGTTTCACTGTAATGAAAACAAATCCAAAATCAAACACATCTTCCAGATACGTGCATAAATTAAATGTATTACCTATACAGTTCTAAATCTCACTTTCTTCTCTCTGAACAGAAGAAAAGGAAATTAGAACCATTGTGAAGCTAAAAAGTGAACTCAGCGTTCCTTTCTGGCCCTTCTCAGACTTTAGGATTGGAGCAAGGAGAGTCTCAAGCAACAGATGACTCTTCTAGGTGACCCCTAGGGTAGAGAATTACACCTCCGGAAACCACAGGGTCAACTAACTAAAAATCTGAAAATTTCCTAAGCCCACAAAATAAGAAAACAAAATAGAACAGAACTACTCTTTGAAATCGTGAAGAAAAAAAAATGTGAAATAGAAGCGACTAGAAATAATTGCGGCTGTTTCATTTGAAAGAACCTCACTGCACTTCTGACTTCTCTACTTACCTTCATTTATATCTTTCTAATTTCTTGAGCTTAAAAATCTTGTGTGGAAATTTTATTTGATGGAATTATGCTTGTTCATTTTGCTAAAGCATTTTTTAAATGATTTTAGTACAGGGTCTATAGGGTCTCACTACACAGATCAGAATAGTAGTGATCTTCCTGTTTTCAGCCTTCCAAGCGCTGGGATTACAGGCACATGCCACCACACCAAGTCTGAAAAGCCTTCTCGGCATGCCCTGGGGTCAGGGCCAGCATGGCACACTGATAGAACTCCAGTTCCTGCATCTGCCTAAGAAAAGCACTTCACTTTCTATAAACACAAATACTTCAATTTCAGGCAAGTGAAATGCCTACACTAAGATCTAAGTAGTAGTGAATACAGAACTGCCACTTTCTCTTTCCATCTAAATTTATCACCAAGATAAAAGAGAAAAGGCTAATTCTGTACTATCATTAAGATCACATATCCACTGTCAACAGCTAATGAATGTATTCTTCTACTATGAATATTATGTATTAATTGACAAGCTAATTTAGCCCTTGTAACCTCTTTTCAGTTACATGAGTCTTTTAGTACTGGGGTATATATGTGAGTTTAGACCAGTGGACAAATAAACCATAACTCATTCTAAATGATCAATTTCTACATGCTCTCCTTTTAATATCTTGTCACTATTCAGTTAAGACACTTTATGTTGCATTCATTTTCTTTCATTTGAAATAAGTGAATGTCATACATTTTTGTCATGCCATTTTTATCTAAGCCTTTTCTGTTCATTAGCAAATTTAAATAGAAGGATACCAATTAATCAACATGAAAAATTATGTTATGTCTTTGGCAAAGGAAAGTGAATCTAAAGCAGCCGATTCATAAAGTAATGACACTTTCTTAAAGTCAACTCCTTTTAAACTGAAACATAAGGCTTTAAAGATTACTGATAGAGGAAAACAATAAATTCAAAATCAAAGATTAAAATAGCTAAAACGAGACTTAAATAATATGCCCCTGAATGTTACAGAATTTATTAAAAGTAAGTACTACTGATCTCATTACAATTATTTGGTTCAAAGAAGAGTAAAAATATCTATAACACTTACAATAAGCAATGCAAATTAAGACTTCATAAAAGTATAGCAAATACTAGTGCATATGTTATCAATTTCATCAGAATGTTCTTCACTATAATATTCAAAGGCTAAGTGTAAAAGCAATGCCCTAATGTAGACGTTTATAAGTTCAACCAAAATTCTACTAAAAGAAAAGAAAATCAGGGAACAAGAGTTATTTGTTTAATAACTAAGGTACATTTGTTTCAAAGTGTCTTACTTTACAACATATAAAATATAGAAATCATAAAGAAATACATTAATATTTAATTTCATTTTCATGGTGATTTTACTCCTTATTTTTTAGACATTTCATAGTTATAGAAAGCTAAATGACATCTTTTCTGTCTTTGTGACATTTAGATAGGTCATACCACTATGTATAAATAAATCATATAGTTGCACTATTATAGACAGCTAAATTAGTTAGAAATTAGTTAGAAATAAAGGCACTGGGATTTCTAGGAAGTCAGTAAAAAAATAAAGATACCAGAATTGTGGCTGGAGATCTACCTGAAGAAGTCCAGGCTTTAAGACAGAGATGAAGAAACAAACCTACCTGTCTTGCTAAGGGTTAAGCTGTAATATAATGAGAGTTTACAATGAGTCCTAAGAACATTTGCCTACACTGGTGACCAGAGCACATGGACCCAGACCTTCCCCAGTAGTGCCTTTCTACCATGTGACTTATTTCTCCATTAGTGAAATATTAGCTAAGCCAGTATACTTGCAAATCTACAGATTGACTGTGGATTGAGCCTTGGTGTGTACATATTCTGACTGCTGTACATATACAGCCATACATATAAGTGCTACAATAGAAACCTACTTAGCATCATTCTCACCTCTCAGGAGGTATGGTACAATAAACATTTCCTACTCTTTTTTATTTTTATTAATTTTATTGAGAAACAAACAGCAATGAGGCAGTTTCAAACTGATTAGTAGGACAGTTTCAAAAATTAATACATTGCATACTGTTGTCTTTTTTAAATTTTCTTTTTTAAAATTTTTCCATAACTTTGTTGAGAAAAAAATAGCAATGAGACAGTTTCAAACCAAATTGGTAGGACAGTTTCAATAATTAACACATTGCATACATTCCATCTAGTGGTTACTTGCTGTACAAGATGCGGACTTGATATCCTATTTACAAACACCATTAGAACAAATCCTTCTATTCATTAAGAGAATGTAACTATATAACTATCCTAACCAATTTGAATACAGAGAAGCAAAATGGACATTCATCTGTATCCCCCTTTTTTTTTGTTAAGTTCCATCATTTAAATATTAAAGGTGTGTAATCTCAGCAAAATACTCTAAAAGAGTTGAGTAGTCCATAACAGTACTGTGTCTTCTGCTTCACTGGCAATGTCAGAAATTGTTGACCTGAGTGTCCTATAGTTCAACATAACAGCATGGCTTTACTTCTTACATTTCGTTTTTATATTTTTCTGCTGGATGATTAAGACCAAGGTAAAGCAGGAACTATGCAACAAGAGTTGTAGATTTTGGGTCTGATAAGAACAGTGAAATCCCCTCAGTACATATGCTGAGATCCTGTACCTCAGATTGTAGAACCTTTGTCAGTGTCAGTCATGTGGGTGAGTCACGGTCATTGCTTGGCCAATGTGCTCTCTGTGAAAGCCTAAGAGAATGTTTTCTCTCCATGTGACTCTCCTTAGGCACACTCTACATCATCGATCACTTTCTGCTTTGACCCCCATAATCTCCTTGATCAGAAAATTTGGGACACTACAGAGTTATATGACGTAACAGTACAAGTTCTCATATGTCCTGAGTCTTAATTGACCTTAGAAGGCTAGGGCCAAAATGTTGGCTTTCCTTGTGGCCCTCTTTTTTCTCTAATTTTGGTTGGCAAACTTAGGTTGTAACCATCCAGAAGACAAGCTTATTGTTATTACCATACAACCTAGGCTGTTAAGCTTAACCTCACTATCCATCTGGATATCAAATATCTTAGGCATAACATGGAACAGGTATTTTTCAAGTATTGATATGTTGAACTTTAAGTCCCTACAGAATATGATGAAAAAACATTTAAAAATTAAAATATATTTTAAAAAATAGGC
>NW_004524677.1:1599881-1626832 GCF_000260255.1 Octodon degus
TAGCCTTGTAGTATAATTTCAAGTCAGGAATTGTAATGCCTCCTGCCTTGTCTTTATTGCCCAGGATTTTCTTTGCTATTCTAGGTCTCTTCTGGTTCCAGATCAATTTTAGGAATGATTTCTCTACCTCTGTGAGGTATGTTGGTGGTAGTCTGATAGTAATTGCATTAAATCTGCACAGAAATTTTGAGAGTGTGGCCATCTTCACAATGTTGGTTCTTCCTACCCAGGAGCATGGAATATCTTTCCATATTCTGAAATCCTCTACAATCTATATTTTAAGAGTACTGTAATTTTCCTTGAAAAGATCTTTGACTTCTTTAGTTAGATCTATTTCAAGGTATTTCATTTTCCTTGGTGCTATTGTAGAAGGTATTGTTTCTATAATTTCCCTCTCAGTGTGCTTGTTGTCTGGGTAGAGGAATGCTATTGACTTTTCGGTATTGACTTTATAACCTGCTATGCTACAGAATTTCTGTATTAATTCTAGTAGCTTCTTGGTGGAGTTTTTTGGGTCTTCCAAGTAAAGTATCATGTCATTGGGCCTGGCCTAGGACTGGGAATATTTCTTACTCTTAACTTCCATTTTTCTTGGAATTCAATCTTTGATTTCAGGTAACAAACTTAGTACATTTGACATCTAGTAGGTTGAGAGCTATATTTTTCCTATTTAAGCACCAAACCCTAGAGATTTCCATAAATAATGCCAGTAGAATTATAAAAATTCCTTAGAAGGGACATTTTTCCCCTCTAAAATGTACATTCATGTGTGCATGAAACTGTACTGAAAGTAACGCAAGTAGTCTCACACACACACTTGGACTTCTATAATTCATTTCAAGAATTCTTTTTTAAAATAGAAGCATCATCTTCTCTGAAGGGCTAAATCTTCATATGGGCACATTAAATGCATTAACATGACTTCACTAAGGAGACTAAAGGCAAATGCCCCTCCCATTTCACTCACAATGCTTTCACTTGTGAAAGTATTATGAGTACCCAGAAAATGAAAACTCAGAAGCACAATGGAACTATTATTTGGTGAACCATAAACAATTCACAAGGTGTTGCTTTTTACTTGGTTTGGAAAAGTATTTTAATAAATTTATGTCCCTGATGGAAGTATACAATATCTAAATAAGTGTGATGTTTTTATGGATAAAAAGGTAAAAAAAATTTCATAAAAGATGATAAGAGAATAACAATACTTAATACATGGCATATTATTATCTTTAAAATAGTTACATAAAGTACAAATGTAGGCATAAAAAATTCTACAATTATTATTGAAGCAAACTTTCCTTTACTATGAACTCAAAAATACTAAGAATATAACTAACTTGAATTTTTTTCTCTTTTCCTTTCCTTCCTTTCCCATTCCCTGCACTCTAATTCCTTTTTCCTTTCTAATAATTTATTCCTTTTTCAAAATATTTATTGCAAATTGTAAACCTTCTTTACTCTTTCAATTTCTCACACCAGGGAGACATTACCATGTTTTCACATGTGAGTCTGATTTATGTCATTCATGACTATGGGCTTGAGTTACATCCATTTACTTCAAAAAGCCTCAAGGTTATCCTTCTTTGTGGCTGAGAAGTACTCCATTGTATGAAAATACATTTTTAATCTACCTATCGATTGATGGGAATTTGTGTTTTTTTCCAAGATTTAGCTAAATTGGACTGCTATAAACACTGGTGCACATATATCACTGCGATATGCTGTTTCTAATTCTTCTAGGAAGATATCCAGAAAGGAAACAGCTGGGTCAAATGGAACCTCTTACTCTAGATTGTTGAAGAATCTCTATACTTATTTCTACAGTGATTTCACAAGTCTGCATTCCAACCAATAGTGCCTTTTCCCACAGCCTTGCCAACATTTGTTATTGGTCGATTTCTTGGTGACACCCATGCTTTCTAGAGTGAAATGAAACCTCAGCATTATTTCAATTTGTATCTTGTGAATGACCAACAATGTTGAGTATTTTTTCATATATTTATTTGCCACTTGTATTTTTTTCATTTACAAAGTTTATATTCATTTCAGATGCCCATTTTTTTATTGGGTCTTTGAATTTTGGAGGCCTCTTTTTTAAAAATTCTTTATATATTCTAGATAGAAGTTCTTTTTCTGAGGGACAGTTGTCTAAAATTTTTTCCCAATTTGTACATTTCCTTTTTACTCTGTTAGCGATTTCTTTTGATATGCAAAATATTTTCAATTAGATGAAATCTCAGTTGTTGATTCTTTGAAATATTTCCCATACAGTTTGCTTTTTGCTCATGAACTCTTTGCCTATCCCTATATGAAGATTTCTAACTCCTTTCTTTTCTGGTAGATTTGGTGTCTCTGTTTTAATATTGAGATCCTGGATCCATTTTGACTTGAACTTAAAATGATAGACATGGGTTTAGCTTCAATCTTTGGCATGTGGAAAGCCAATTTTTTCTAGCATCATTTATGAAAGAGGCTATCATCATTCTTCCAGTGAATGTTTGTCCTCTTTATCAAAGTTATGGTGGCTGAGTGTGTTTAGAGTGCTGTCTGCATCTTCTAATCTGTTCCATTGATCCTTAGGTCAGTTTTTGTCTAATACCATGATGATTTTATCTCAGTAACTTTGTAGTGTAATTTTAATTCAGGGATTGTGATATCTCCTGCTTTGCTTTTGTTATCCAGGATTTCTTTTGCTATTCTAAGTCTCTTCTGGTTCCAGAAACATTGTAGCAATGTTTTCTCTAGATCTGTGAAGTATGCTAGTGTTATTTTTATTGGGATTTCATTAAATCTGTATAACAGTTTTGGGAATATGCCCATTTTCACAATGTTCATTCTTATCCATGAGAAAGACATATCTTTCTGTTTTCTGATATCATTTTAATCTCTTTTTCCATTTTCTGATATCCTTTTGAACTGTAATTTTCAATTGGGAGTTCTATTACTTCTTTGTTAGATTGATTCATAGATATTTCAGTCTTTTGAGTACTACTGTGAAGTGTGTGGTATCCCTAATTTTTCTCTCCATTTGTTGTTTGTGCACAGAAATGCTATTGATTTTTGAGTACTGACTTTGTATCCAGCTATGCTACTGCTCTTTGCTATTAAATCTAGAAGTCTTTTGGTGGAGTTTTTGAGATCTTCTGTGTAGAAAATCATGTCATCTGCAAATAATGATAATTTAACATCTTCCTTCCCTATACTTAACCCTTGTACTTCTATATCTGCTCTAATTTCTCTGCCTAGAAATATACTGAATAAAAAGGGTGGTAGTGTACTTCCTTGTCTTGTTTCCGATTTTAAAGTGAAGGTCTTCATTTTGGGGGCATTTAGTATGATGTTGGCTATTGGTTTGTTATAGATGGCTTTTGTTAGATTGAGATAAAGATCATTGATTTGATTTTCTCTAGGGATTTTTATCATGAATAAATGTTGGTATTTGTCGAAAGCTCTTCTTCCATCTATTGAGATGATCTTGTGAGTCTCATCTTTGGCTCTGTTGATATCGTATTTCATATTTACTGGTTTGCATATGTTTACCATCTTTGAATTCCTGGGATGAATTCCATTTGGTTGTGGTGTATGAGCTTCAGGGTACATCAATTTGAGTTGGAATTTATTTCTCTCAGGACCTGAAATATTTCACTCCAAGTTCTTAACCTGAGAGTTTGTGCTGAGAATTCTGCTTGATTCTCATGTTTTTCTTTATAGGTGATGTATTTCTCTTTTCTAACAGCTTTTAATACAAAGTTCTTTGGCTAAATTTCTGGGATCTTTATCATTATATGTCTTGGTGCAGATTTATTTTAGTCATGACTAATTATAGTTTTATTTGCCTCACTTTTCTTTAGATTAGTATTACTAATATTATTTAAATTATTTTTATTTTTAAAGAATATAAAATAATGACTAAAAACAGTATTAGAAATGATACAAGGGCTGGATAAATAGCTCAGCAGATTAAAGCACCTGCAAGCAGGCACAGGGCCCAGGGGTTGATCCCTGGACCTACAGTGCTGGCCCCATCCCCGGGGCTCTCTGAGATCACAATTGAGACTGGGCGTGGTGCTGTGCCCCTGTAATCCCAGCTCTTGGGAGGCTGTAAATAGGTGGATCACTATGAGTCTGATCTAGTTGTGAAACCCTGAACACCCTGTAGATCCTTCCATAAAATACAAAAAAAAATTTTTAAAAACAAACAATTGAAAATTTTACTAAACAAAGTAATAGGAATTAAACAATGGTTACTAATCTCATTTTGAAAAGGAATACTAGAGAACCAATATTTTAAGTATTATTTACCTCAATTACTTCAATCCTTTAGAAAAATGTAATAATTGATAGCTGACTATAATAGACTCAGATTGTAACTTTAAGTTATGCGAGCCTGGTCTCAAAAATATGCATATATGTTCTTTAAAGATTTATCTTACTTTTTCTGTGTGTAAGACTCTTTCTAAATCCAGTAGACAAAAAATAATAACTGCCAACCCCCTAAAAAATAACCACTAAAAATCAAAATCATAAATATTCTTTTATGGTATATTCCCAAATGAATATCAGTTTTGTACATTTTAAAAATAATAAATGTTGTCTTGCAGGATAAAGCCATTGTTCTGCTTTTTAGACTTCCTTTTTCAGACTTAAATTTCTCAATTCTAGCAAAGATCTCTATAATTTAAGGTCTGTCATTTCAAAACCTTCCTAGGAAGAATCCATTTGATTCAAGAGTTGATAATAATCCTGTAGAATGTAGTTCTTCCTTCTGAATCATCTAATTAACTCACAAAGGTACAGCATTATATGTCTGTAGCCAAGAGGATTTAACAGTCTGCAGTCTGTTTCCTACCCATATCTATTGAATATCCTTCTATTTCTTACTACCTCTACCTCTTTTGGTCCAAGCTGGCCATGTCCTAATAAAATATACTAAAAAAGTCTTCTGGCTTTCCTATGTATGTCATTGAATTCACTGCATTAGATAAGAGGCTCTTTACAAATATTTCCTGAAAAATCACATCCCAGTCTTTGTGCCCACACAGAAGACCAAGAGGTTGCATGAGTCACACATGTATTCTCTTCACTGAGTGTTTGTGTGACTGAATTTACTTACCTTATTTTTTTTAATCTTACTCGCATATTTAAAAAGGGCTATCCAGGCATTTCTCAGGTTTCCTCTAGAGTAATCTTTCCTGATAAGAAATCTCTCCATTAATGCACTTTCACAGTCTGAATGGGTTGAGTACTTTCCAAATCATCTAGTCCTGGCTTCTGTTGTTTAACAGGTCTCAAACTGCAATCTATCTCTCTTTCTCTTTCTCTCCCTCTTGCTCGCTCGCTCTCATTTAGTACAGGGTCTACAGGGTCTCACTACACAGATAGGACTCCTAGTGATCCTCCTGTTTTCAGCCTCCCAAGTGCTGGGATTACAGGCACGTGCCACCACTCCCAGTCGCAGTCACTGTCTCAGCATGCCCTGGGGGTGGGGATGGCAGGGCATGCTGGGGATTGTACTTTGGTCACTGAGCCTACCTAAGCAGGTGCTTTAGTCCACTGAGCTATCTGGCCAGCCCTTGCACTCTTCTCTTGACTTTATTCTCTTCGGTAGAAAGAAACCACTCTGTATTTAAAACTCATGGCTCAGGAGTCTCTTCAGCTGAATGTTGAAGTTCATAGTCTACTTCTCACATAATTGTAGGACAGAATTCCACTAACTAGGCCTTCTGTCATGTTCTTAATAGCATGTTCTTAATTTCCTTCTGAGGCCTGACTAGCAGCAACTTTAACTTCCATTTTTCTACTAACATTTTTCTACTTCCATTTTTGTAGGTTAGGCAGTCCCTAAAGAAATTCATGTTTTCTCTGCTTCACTCCTCATTTCCTTCTGAGTCCTAATTAGCAGCATTAGTAGCATTCATAATTCTACTAATCATCGGTTCCAGGCAATTTAGCCTCTAGGCTTCTTAATATTCCTCCAGCTTCCCTCTACTGCTTAATGGAACCGTTATAGGTTATCCAAATGTGTCAATGCTCAGTTGACATAAAAGCAGAACCAATAGGCAACATATATTAAGAAATACACTGAAAACAGCTTTTAGCATATTCAGTTATGGTGGTTGACTAGGTAAATTCCAAGTCTACAGAACAGATAAACAGAATAGATGTGTTAGAACTTCAGCACACATCATGAAGTTGATAAGCACAGACATAATTTCTCATATACAACGCTTTGTAGTCCAGTTTTAAAAATTGTTAACCAATGTTGCCAGGGCTACCTTGATGTTCTAAGATAATTTCTTTTTGGTACAAGGAGTTGAACCCAGCGCTTAGTATATGGTAGGCAAGCACTCTGCCACTGAGCTACACCCCTGATTCCCGAGTGATCTTATTTAAAATCAACTACGCATCACAATTATATCTATAAAAAGGTTTTGCAGAAATATCTAGATTAATGTTTGATTGAATAACTAGAAGCCAGCTGTAACTTCATCAAGTTTACACATTAAAAAGATAAATGAGCTTCAGGAGAAGTTTTCAATAAATTTGAGCATACAAAAATACCATTTGGGAACCCAAATCACTTCTAACAGGCTATAATTGCTGGATGCAAATTCCCCAAAACAGTATGAAAGGAAAAAAAAAACTCTATCAGGATCTAAGTAAATTGTTAATATAAAATTTTTATAGCAAGGCAAATTAGAAGACAGCAAAAAAACATTTCTAGGAAATACAGCACCCACAGTCTCTTCCAGGAATCCAGTAAAACAAAATAAATACATTAAACAAAGATCAAAATTCAGTCAAATAAACAATCAAAAAACAAAGAATTCAATGTTTTAAAACAAACGAAACAAGGAAAAGGAGGACACAAAGAGAAAAGGAGGGTGGGAAGGAAGGAATGGCCTAGTAGCTCTGAACTCACCTAACAACGTAGGACGAAAGCCAAAGTTGTAAAACTTGTAAGAAACCAAGAATGTTGTAAATTTTCAAAAATGTAAAAATAAGATTTTTTTTTTAAATTAGAGAGGTGTTTGGTAAAAGTAAAAGGAATTATGTTTCTTATTTTATTAATGAAATGTCAGTAGAGAAGTTTCATACCATAGGAAATACTTAAGTATCTAACTTCTAAAAATCAAGCTGTTGTTTTCAATAACACAACAGTCTAGTTGCCAATGAAAATGGAAAAGACTTTATATTTTTTTTGTTCCATTCTCCAAGTGAATTAATTCCACTTAGAAAGAAAAATTTGTGTATTTGATTCTCGTGATATATTTTTTAGAAACATGTACATAGTATACTTTTTCTGTCATACATAAATATACCTTTTCAACCTGTTTTCCAGTTCTTAGTAAACATTTATTGATCAGGAAGTCTAACAATTTGCATTTGGAACACAGTAATGATTTGTGATAGCTTTCTGCCTTTGTAAAATGATAATTAGAAAATCTTAGGTGCTTTGTGGATGTTATTTCTCAGAAATATAAGCAACTTAGATTGCTTTTCTTGGGGTCTATTCTGAAAGAACAGAGACTAATTACTTGAATAAAGATAAGCTTAAATATCCTTCGTAGGATAAAAAGTTTAAAGGACAAAGAAAATTAGCAACCCTCTATCTCTTCATTTTAGTGAAGGTTTAAAGAGGATTTTTCTAAAGAACTATATGGAAACTAAAGAAAAACAGACTAACAGTTACTAAGTAAAAAATCAATTGGCAAAAATAATAAACAGATTGTTTTTAGTGGTTTGTGGCAAATTGACAGGAGATATTAAACTGTTAGCAAATATGAGCCCAACAATTGTATTATCTTGAGGAAATAGGAAAAATGCTCATATAATGTATGTTCAGAAAATGCACTGAGATAATCTTTAGAAATACTACAAAATAAGGAATAAAACATACATGAATTTAATGATATTGCAATAAAGCAGTTGGGGACTGGAGGTAGGCTTCAGTAGATGCAATCCCCAATATCCAAATAGAAAAGAAAACTTACTTCCTTTCCCTTCATTAACTATTCTCTTTTGAGTCAGAAATAATTTTTATCAGTGTAATAGATAAAATAAAACATTTTATTTGTTTGTTTGTTTGTACCAGGAATCAAACTCAGGACCTTACACTTGCCAGCCAAGAACTTATGCCACGGAGCTATCTCCCCACCCCTAAAATGGTATTCAATACACCCTGATTTCCTCATAATTAGAATATTGTTTCTCTTAACAAGGAAGGTAAATTTTGTTGATGGGCAGGTTTTCCATGTGAACAGCGTAACCTACAGAGCGGCCATGCCGGATACTTCTTTCTTGCACAGCACTGTGGCATTCTTGTTTCACATTTAACAATAACTAAATGTAAGTGGCTGAGAGAACTGTAACTGAATGGACAAGAAGGCTCTCAGGGTAGAAAATGGATTGCTGGAAAGACCACAGAGGTGTGTTGTGCTCTGCACAGATGTATGTATTTATGTGTTTCTCTGAATTTTAGATGTTACTTCTGATATAAGTTGTGATTTTTTTAGCTTATACACAATTGACATTCCAGGTATCTAATTTAAAAAATTAAGAGTGAAGTAAGTATAATAAATCGGAAAGCTGGTGATTAAAAATATAATATGATAAAGTGATACAATCAAATATCGTTCTCTGATTGAAATAGCAGCTTGTCCTCAGTTTAACTGGACTTATGCTCTGCGAAATGTTGTCTATCTTTAGGACAACTTTTATCTTAACAAAAGTAAGACAAAAGTTTTAATAAATTTGGCATTTTTCTTTATATTGTTTATCTATGCATTCCATTTATAGCAGGCTAACAGCTGCTTTCTGATCCTTGTGTTAGTTGATACATTGTGTGGACTTGGCTGAATCAGCTCCAGCAGTTCTCAGCGGGAGGGCCTAGCCCTGCAGGTGGGCAGGGCCCAGGAATGGAGGAAGGCTTCCGGCTGCCCTGCCCAACTTCCTGCCGGCCCGCCCCGCTTCCATGGAGAAGTCTGTCTTTGGAGGAGCTTCATCTTGGCAGCCGTGCCACTTTGGAGGAGCTCCGATCTTCACTGTGGAGCGCTGGTCTTCGCAGTCAGCACAGAAGGAAGAGAGGCTGGATGGATGCTGCTGCAGCTGCTGCTCCTCCTCTGCTCTTCATTGTTTTGTGCCGTGTAAACTGCTGTTGTTTGCCTTGGAGCCAGCAGAGTATGGACTGAACCCTCCAGTAACTGTGAGCTAAATAACCTTTCCGTCCTTCATTTTGAGTGTTGGGTATTTGTCCCAGCAACAAGTAAAAAGTAACTAAGACAATCATTTATCCAAAAATCTAGGCTCTTCCATTAGACTTGTAACATCAATATGTTCCCTTAGAATTTTAATAGGAAATACTACAATTTCCTATGTTTCGTTAGCTGAGAAATATAGTTGGCCATTTGTTTATTGTGTTATATGATCTTATATGTACCTGGTTTAAAAAGTCACCTCCTATACTTATTCCCATGATATCATGATTACAAACTACAGAATATGCTCTATTTATTCCAGTGTTACCATGTAAACCTCTTGTCACTTAAAGATTTTGCTGTCATTTTAGAGAAAACACCAAGGACCAAAAAGACGTACATGAGAATAGTTACATTGTAACATGTAATATTTTGAATAAAATTATCATGTTACTAAAAATATTAAAAATATATTTTTATTAGCTGTCATGAGAAATTTGGAAAGATTAATCACTACTATCCCATTTAGTGGTACTTTTTTGCCTTAAATACTTGTAAGACAGCTATTTTTGAAAGCGCTGTTTAAAAGAGGATTTATTCTGGAGCAATGACACAGAATGGATTCTTTGTGGTAAACGAATTGGCCCGTGATATAGTTGAATCTGCGATGCCCTGCTTGTTACACGCTATGTTCAAAAGAGCTGACTCAGATATGAATAATACCTCAACTTCTGAAGAACACAAATCTATGCCAGTAATACACTTATTTTAAAATTTCAAAATGAAAATATTATTTCACTGAACAATAAATTGTACAAGCCTAACAGAAAATTTGAGAAATTGCTATAACAAAGTGAAACATAAGAGTTTTCCACATGGCATCAAGACCTTAACGGTAATAGTTTCTGGATACAGCTGAAAAAGCAATGGATCTTACATTTATTCATCCTTAAGTATGCTATTAGATATCAATTTCATGTTAAAAGTTCAAATTGAAAACATTAAAAAAAATTTTTTTGAAAACATTATGGTTTCTTTTGAATTGTATCTACAAATACATTTCCATGAGGCATTCGTTTTAGTACAACATCCCATAAATAAATTGATGGTAAAATATACTGTTTCATATTCCTTTAAAATGAGTCAAAATAATCAATAACAATTCCATAAATTCAAAATTATGAACATTAAATGTTTTTATTTTACATTTATTAAAATCAAATTCTCAAAAAACTTAAAAGAATAAAATGAAATTCACAGGTTAACAAGAACATCTAGTTCCCATGACAAAATATTAGCTCATAATTTAAAGCAGTAAAATGTAAAATTATTCATGTATTTATTGAGCAGTTATGATACATTATACACTGAATTAGGTAACACAGAAGAAAAGAAACCACAGAAGCCCTGTCCTACATACAGCCAATGATCTATTAGGATATAAGATAGACAAATAATATGGATGTAAATGAGCAAATTCATATAAATCATGACTGAACAAAAGGAAAGGACACAGTGATATGTAAGAAAATATATTATCTGGGTGGGAGGAGAATGAACCCTACTAGCTTCATTTATAAGTAATTGCTTTCCTAGACTTTGAAAGCAAAGAGTATTTATAGGGATACAAATATCAAATTCAATAATATAAAATTCACAGTGTCTGATATTCAGTTAAAATTACCAGCCATGCAAAAATGAGGAAAATAAAATCAAAATGAAAGGGTAAAATAAATCTAAGTAAACCTACAAATGCAATAGATGACACAATTATAGACAATGACCTTTCAACCATTATTATGACAATATTCCATATTTTCAATAAGTGTGAGGAATGATTGAACATTTAAAGTAGAGACACAAAACACAAGGAAGACTAAAATCAGATACATAGAGATTAGAAATTCAATATCTGAGGTTAAGAAAAAAATACTTGGGCTGGGAAAATAGCTGTGTGGTCTAAGTACCTGCCTGGTAAGCACAAGGGCCCAGGTTCGATTCCCCATTACCACATGCTGTGAAAGCCCTGGAACCTTGGGCATGTCATACAGGTCATTTGTGTCTGGGTGTGGTGCCACACACCTGTAATCCCAGCGCTGGGGAGGCTGAGACAGGAGGATCACTATGAATCTGAGCTGCATAGTGAGACCCTCTACCAAATAAAAAAAGAAATAAAGTATTTTTAAAAATAGACTTGATGGGGCCAGGGAGATGGCTCAGTGGAATAAGCGCTTCCCTGGCAAGTGCAAGGGCCTGAGTTCAATCCCTGGTTCCACCAAAAAAAAAAAATAAATAAAAAATAAAAAAAAATAAATAAAAAAAAAATAAAAATAAAGACTTGATGGGATTGATGGCAAAATATACACTGTATAAGAAAGACAAGTAAAATGGAGAACACGATAGTACTATGAAAAATGTAACAAGGGAAAAAATTGAAAATATAAAGAAGATATCAGTGATGCAGAACCAATGTGAGTATAGTGTTTGTCCCCTAAAAAGAAGAATAGAAACAAAATAATGTACTTGAAGAAATAATAGCTATTTTCAGAAGTGAATGAAAACTACACATTTTCAAGTCTAAAAGTCAACAAATTCTCTCAGTGTAAATGAAACTATCATAATAAAATGTATAATACTGATTGTAAACAGTCATGAACGCAATGTATCAATCAGGATACCATTGCTCTGACAAAAACACTGACATGCACAACCTAAAGGGGCTTTGGGGGGTTTCATGCTGGTTCGCATTTCAGAGGGTTCTGTACAACTGGATGACCCTAAGGGAGAGAATCTCGGCAGGAGTCCATGGTAGAGGACACTCGCTCCCTCAGGGGCTCATTTATGACCTCTAGAAAGCAGAGATGGGGAGGGGCATGAAGAGGAGGGGGCCGGGGGCTACATAGTGACCCCCAAGATTACAAGCCCTGCTCAGATCCCACCCTCTACAGCCTTTTCTTACTAGATTGAACCCCTGTGAGGCTCAATCTAGTAAGAAGATAGGCCTCACAGTTCAGCCACTCTCCAGGAGCATTGAATCCAGGAAGTTTGACAAGTAACATTAACAGGCACAAGTGTCCAAAGATAGACAAAGGAGCAAAATTTCAGATTAGAGAAAATAAGATTTTTTTAATACTCTTTTCAAAATAATAGAGAAGCCCTCTGAGTGAGTGAGAACTTCTGCAATGCATTCAGGACCCCTCAGATACAGCACAAGCCCAGGCCCAGCAAGTCTGTGGGAGAGCTTCTGGCTGCCGTGCACCCATGGGAACTCTCTAGACCAAACCCAGGCATGCCACATGAGTGAGACACTCTGCTGTGACTCCAACACCTCTCCACCCCTCTAGAGCCCATCTTCCAAGCCCACCAAGTGAGTGAGAAATTCTGCTGTGCCCTCAGGACCCCACAGACTCGGACCAAACCCAGGGTCTACTAGAGTGTGGGAGAACTTCTGGGTTCCCATGCATCCCCTAGGCCAGGAGCACAACAGAGGGCCACCACAGGTTCACTGTTGTGCCAAAGGGGCACAACAGGTTCACTTCCAAGGGCTGAAGCAAAAAAGGAGCTGAGCACAACAGCTAGATCCAAACCAGGCACAACTGGATAAAATCAAAATTAATAGATCTGCACCTGAATTTTAGTAAGTGCTAAGGTTATAACTGCACCAAAGCTCTACACAAAAGGTCATAGATCAGTGCTATACAAAATGACAAAGAGAAGAAGGAAAATGCAATCTCAGGCCTTGAGCCCACCCAGAACAAGTGCAGAGGACACTAGCTCCACTGAAATGTATGAATTAATAGCGTCTGAAGTAAAGAAACAAAGGGAGAAAGGTATAGAGGAACTCAGAGCAGAATTGATCTCTGAAATAAAAAATAAATCTCTGAATTAATAGGCTCTGAAATAAAGAGTCAAATGCAGAAACAAATAGAGGAAATCAGATCAGAAATAATCTCTGAAGTAAAACAATTAATGACTACTTCTCAAGAAGACACTGATAAAAATAATAGAAGAGATTACAAAAATGGCCTATTCCTTGAATGAGCAATACAGGAAAGAAATAGATCACATGAAGCAGAGTCAAAGAGATACAGAGGAACTTAAAATTTCAATCTCAAGCTTGCAAAAACTGTCTGAGTGAAAGTGAAGGCAGAGTTTCGGATCTTCAAGATGCTGGTACAGCTACTGAAAAGGTAAGAAAGGATCTCTTAAAAACAACTAGGATGCAGGAAAAAAATAATACATCTACTGCAAGACAATGCAAAGATGAACATTGTGAGACTAAAATGCATCAATGAGAAGAAAGGACTCAATACAAATGATATAAAATGAATATGGGCAGAAGTAATAGCAGAAAACTTCCCAATTATGAGGAAATAATCTGACATTCAGGTAACCCAATACATATAGAATGCCAAGTAACTTCAACCCAATTAAAAACACACTGAGATGTAAAATAGTCAAGATTCCAGAAATCCATCAAAAGAGCAATGTACTGAAAGTTGCTAGAGAAAACAGTTCACATTTAAATGAAAATCCATCAGAATAACAGCAGATTTCTCTTCACAAACCATGAAGGCAAGAAGAGCATGGAGCAGAGTACTTCAAGTCCTCTATGAAAACAAATTCCAGCCCAGACTACTGTACCCTGCAAAACTCTCTTTCAAGTTTGATTGAGAAATGAAATACTTCCATGACAAAGAATAACTAAAGAATTTGATGACAAAACCAACCCTACACAGACTACTTAAAGATGTTCTCAAGAGGGACCAAAATGATCAGAACTCAACAAATGAGATCAGAAGCAACCAACTAAATAGGGCAAGCAATTAAACACAGGAGAAAAAGGAGTAAACAACAACAGGTAATTAACATGTCAATCGTAAGTCAATACATCTCAATTATAGCCATCAATGTAAATGACTCAATTCACTAATTAAGAGAAACAAACGGTCACAGTGGATTAGGAAACAAAATCCAACAATATGCTGTATACAAGAAACACATTTAACTCATAAAGACACTCATAGGATGAAAGTCAAAGGATGGAACAGAATACTACAAGCCCCACCACCTCAGAAAAAAGCAGGGGTAGCAATCCTATTCTCAGACAGTCTCAACTTCAAACCAACAATGATCAAACAAAATAAAGAAGGCCACTATACACTCATTAAGGGAAAAATTCAAGAGGAAGAGGTAATACTCAAATATATATGCACCAAACACGGGAGCACACAACTAGATAAGACAAATCTTAATGGACATGAAAAATCTAATATCCAACACTCCAATCTTAACAGGAGACATTAACACATGCTTATTCCAAAAAGATAGGTCAACCAGAAAAAAATTAGCCAAGTAGCAGACCTGAACCAAAGCTTGGAACAAAGGGACTTAGTGGACATAAACAGAGTGTTGCACCCAAACACAGCTGAATATACATTTTTTTTTCAGTCTACATGGGTCATTTTCTGAAATAGACCACATAATGGTTCATAGGTCATGGTTAAGTATATGCAAGAAAACAGAAATTATCCCCTGCAAATTATCTGACCACAGTGCAATGATACTGGAAAGAAATGAGAGAAGAAACCAGAAAAAAAAAAATCCCAAACACATGGACATTAAACAACACCCTACTCAGCAACCAATAGGTCACAGATGTAATTAAACAAGAAATTCAACAATATCTACAATTCAATGAAAATTCAAGCACAACTTATCAGAACTTATGGGATGCCATGAAAACAGTTCTCAGAGGGAAATTTATAGCTGTGAACTCACACATTAGGAAAACAGAATGGGAACAAATAAACACCATAATGCTTCACCTCCAAAATCTAGAGAAAGAAGAACAAACAAACCCAGAGCCCAAAGACAGGAAGAAATCATAAAGATTAGAGCAGAAATTAATTCAATTGAGATGAAGAAAACAGATCAAAGAATTAATGAATCAAAAAGCTGGTTCTTTGAAAGATCAAATAAAATTGATAAGCCCCTAGCTAACCTCATCAAAAAGAGGAAAGAAAAAATTCAAATACAAACAATAAGGAATGAAAAGGAGAAACTACCACAGACCCAGTGGAAATTCAGAAGAATGTCAATAGCTACATTGAGTACCTTTACACTCTCATAATAGAAGACACAAAAGAAATGGACAGATTCCTAGAAAAGTACTAATTATTGAAACTGAATCAAAAAGATATAGCAACTCTCAATAACCCAATAACACCCAATGAAATACAAAATGTAATCAAATCCTACCAACAAAGTAAAGTCCAGGTCCTGACAGACTCACAGCTGAATTATATAAGAACTTTATGTAAGATATAATACCAATATTCCTCAAACTCTTCCATGAAATTGAAAAGGTAGCAGTCCTCCCAGAAATCATTGCTGGAGGCAGGTATTATAATGAAACAAAAAGCAAGGAAAGATGCAACTAAAGAAGAGAACTACATGCCAATCTCCCTCATGAACATAGATGCAAAAATCCTCAATAAAATCCTAGCAAATAGAATGCAGCAAATCATGAAGAAGATCATACACCATGACCATAAGGATTCATCCCAGGTACGCAAAGATGGTTCAATATATGCAAATCTATAAATGTAATACATTATATCAATACAGCAAAATCTAAAAACCACATGACCATCTCAATTGATGTAGAAAAGGCTTTTGACAAATTCCAGCACTCACTCATGATCAAAGTCCTACAGAAAATTGGAGTAGAAGGCTTCTACTTCAATCTGATAAAAACCATCTATGACAACCCAAACAGCTAACATAATTCTAAATGGGGAAAAACTGAAATGTTTTACTCTCGGATCTGGTACAAAACAAGGATGTACTCTATCACCTCTCCTATTCAATATAGCTCTGGAATCATTAGTTAGAGCCATTAAACTGGCATGAGAAATAAAATGAATAAGAATAGGTAAAGAAGAAGTTAAGCTATCATTATTTGCAGATGACATGATACTGTACTTGGAAGACCCAAAAAACTCCACCAAGAAGCTACTAAAATTGATACACAAATTCAGTAGCATAGCATGATATAAAGTCAGTACTCAAAAGTCAATAGCATTCCTCTATACAGAAAACAAACACACTGAGAGGGAAATTATAGAAACAATACCTTCTACAATAGCACTGAATAAAATGAAATACCTTGGAATTCATCTAACTAAAGAAATCAAAAATCTTTTCGTGGAAAAATACACTACTCTAAAAAAAAGAGATCATAGAGGGTTTCAGAAAATGAAAATATATGCCCTGGATAAGAAAAAGCAACATGGTGAAGATGGCCATACTCCCAAAATTGCTGTACAGATTTCATGCAATCCCTATCACACTACCACAAGCATACCTCCTAGACCTAGAGAAATCATTCCTAAAATTTATTTGGAACCAGAAAAGACCTAGAATAGCAAAGGCAATCCTGGCCAACAATGACTAGGCAGGAGACATTACAATTCCTGACTTGAAATTATACTACAAGCCTACTGTGATAAAACCAGCATGGTACTGGCAATAAAAATAGATCTGAGGATCAATGGAATAGATTAGAACAAGCAGAGGCCTCTGTGAACACACTTAGTCACCTGATCTTTGAAAAAGGGGCCAAACATACTTACTGGAAGAAAGATAGCCTCTTTAACAAATGGTCCTGGAAAAGATCACTCACTACATGCGGAAAACTAAAACTTCACCCAGGTCTATCGCCATGCACTAAGCTAAAGTCAAAGTGGATTAAAGATCTAAACATTAAAACAGAAACACTAAAGCTCCTGGAAGAGAAAGTAGGAGGAACTCCAGAAGACACAGGGGTAGGCAAATAGTTCATGAAGAAAAATAAAAATCGCACGGGTAATACTTGAAAGAATTAACAACTGGGACCTCCTCTTATTGAGAAGTTTTTGCACGTCAAAAGAAATTGCCAACAAAGTGAAAAGACCACCAATAAATTGTGAAAAATCATGACTAATAAGCACTCAGACAAACATCTGCTCCCTAGAATTTATAAAGAACTAAAAACATTAGGACCCCAAAATTTAAAGACCCAGTCCACAAATGGGCATCTGAGATGAACACATGCTTCTCAGAGGACGAAATTAAAAAATCAAATATACAAAAAAATGCTCCACATCACTAGCCATCCATGAAATACAAATTAAAACAACACTGAGATACCATCTCACCTCACAAAGAAAAGCTATCATAAACAAATCAACCAACAACAAATGTTGGAGAGGCTCTGGGGAAAAGGGAATCCTTCTCCACTGCTGGTGGGAATGTAGCCTGGTGAAACCATTATGGAAATCAGTATGGAGACCCCTTAAGAAACTAGGAATGGAAATACCATTCAAGCCAGCTATCACCCTACTGAGAATTTTCCCGGAGGAACTGAAAACATCATATTATAGTGATATACGTGTACCTATGTTCATAGCAGCACAATTTGTGATAGCCAAATCTCGAAAACAACCAAGATGCCAATCAGCTAAAGAATGGATGAAAAAGATGTGGTATTTCATACAATGGAGTATTATTCAGCTATAAGGAAAGATAAACTTGAAGCATTTATATTGAAGTGGATGCCACTTGAAGATGTACTCATAATTGAAATAAACCAGACCAACATGTGTAAATATGGTATAATCTCCATAGTACAAGAACTCAAAAGAAGCAATACAAATAGAAAAGTATAACACAATTAAAAGAAAAGCGAGAGCTTGAGCACTGGAAAATGAGGAGAGGGCAAGCAGAAAAGCTGCGAAAAATGACAGGGGCAAAGCCATACATTTATACGCACAAGATGGGTAAAGCAGTGATCCTGAGAAACATCAGCAGATTTTTGAAACTAGCAGTTAATTTGGTAGCTTTTTACCCTGACTAAATATATATGATGATACCTGTGAACTAAGCAATTGCATTGATAAAGCAATATGTAATAGAAGGGTCACACTTGGAGTGCCTGTCATTCTGGTCTTCTAAATATGTACTGCTTGTCATGACATACCAATTATTGCCATACTGTCTCTCAAGTAAATGTTTGTTTTACAAAAAGGAGTGGTAATAAATGAAAAAGAGAGACAAGAAAATGTCACAGGAAAAAAAAATGTCAAAGGACTGTCCTGCTACAATGCTGTATATAGTTAGATTTCTAAATTTCTATGTAAAAAATATGTAATTGTTCATTCATATTTTTAAAATATTTTTTTATTTTTAAATTTTTTTCTTCATATTCTTTAGAGACTTAAAGTTTAACATATCAATACTAGATGGAAAATACCTGTTCCACGTTATGCCTGTGATGCTAGATATTCAGACAGATAGTGAGGTTAAATCCAACTGCATAGGTTGTAGGGTAAAATTAAGCTTCTCTTCCGGAGGGTAAACAACCTAAGTTTGCATACCAATAGTTAAAGAAAAAGAAGGCCTGCAAGGTCAGCCAACATTTTGGCCCTAGCCTTTCAAAGTCAGTGAAGACTCAGGACATAGGAGAACCTGTACTGTAACATCATGTAACTCAGTTTTGTCCCAAATTTTCTGATCAAGGAGATTATGGGGCCACAGAGCATCGTGATCGATGATGTAGAGTGTGTCTAAGGAGAGTCACATGGAGAGAAACATTTCTCAGGCTTTCACAGAGAGCAAATTGGTCAAGCAATGTCCATGACTCATCCACATGGCTAACATGGACAAAGGATCTGCAAACTGCAGTACAGTATTTCAGGATAAATTCTGAGGGTACTTGACTGACATTATAAGATATAAAAGATACATTTCTTGTTATATATGTTTTGCTTTATCTTGGTTTTAACAATCCAGCAAAAAAGTATAAAAATGAGGTATAAAAATAAAGCCGTATTAATATGCTGAGCTGTAAAGGGCTCAAGTCAACAACTTCTGACATCACCAGTCCTATGGATAACCCACTACTATTATGGACTACAGGACTATATTGGATTATTTTGCTGAATTCATGCACCTAAAATATTTAAATGACAATAGAATACCTATCTCTGACAAAACTAAAGAAAAAAGGGGATACAAAGAAGGACCATTTTGTATCTGTATATATACAATAAGATAGATATACAGCTTCTTTCTCCTAATTCAATGAGAAGAAAGATTTGTACTAATAGTGTTTGGACAGCATATCATGTCTGCATCTTGTACTATGAATAACCACTAAGAAGATAACAATATGCAATGTATTAATTATTGAAACTGTCCTATTAATTGGTTTTGAAACTGTCTTATTGCTATTTCTCAATAAAATTAATTAAAAAAATAATAAGGGATAGAGGGCTGGCCAAGTAGCTCATCAGATTAAAGTGCCTGCAAGCAGGCACAGGGCCCAGGGTGTTCGATTCCTGGTCTTGCCCTGCAGGCCTCACCCCCAGGGCTCACTGAGATGGCAATTGAGACTGGGCATGGTGGCACACCCCTCTAATACCTGCTCTTGGGAGGCTGTAAACAGGTGGATCACTACAAGTCCAGTGTCATAGTGAGACCCTGAACACCCTGTAGAGCCTTTCCTAAACAAAAGAGAGAGAGAGAGAGACAGAGAGAGACAGAGAGAGACAGAGAGACAGAGAGACAGAGAGAGAAAATCAGTAAGGACAAAGAAGAGTTGGATAATATTATCTATAACTTATTTGATATTGACAAGACATTTTGACAACAGCACAATATATTTTATTTTGAAATGCTTGAAAATTATTTTCTAAAACAGATGAATTTTGCAATAAAAATGTCTCAAGACATGTCAAAAATTCACATACTAGAGAATATTCTAGGACTAATAAGTAAAAACATTGCTAAACAATCCTCAAGTCGTAGAAAATTATACAAAATACTTGTAAATAAAACTCCAGACTAAAAAAAAAGACAAAAAGTATTTTTAACTGAATGAAAACGAATCTAGAACGTATTAACATTTGTGGATTGTTATTAGAGCAACTACTTTGTAATCTACCAATGCCTAGATTAAAAAAGAAATACTCAAAAAATCCAGGATTATATCTGAAGAGTAGAAAAAGTAAAGCAAATTAAACCCCAAAATCACAAAAAACGGGGGTAGGGGGAGGAAAACTGCAGTGAGAGCAGAAAAAATTAAATAAATAAATGTTGATTTTTTTAAATAAATCAATATACCATAAGATTTGGGCCAATAAACAAGAGAAAGATCTAGTAGCAGGAATGAGAAAGATAATATCTGTAAACTCTATGGATATAAAAGTGACAATAGGGATAATATGAACAACTTCATGCTAAAAAATCAATAGCTGTGATAATACTGACAAATCCTTTGATGCCACTAATTAGCCACGCTCTTAGGAGAACCAGCAGGCCATACCTGGAACAGAAAGTTAATTAATAAGTAAACACATAACTATGAAATACTATGGGGTCACAAGGATTCAACGATGAATTACACCTAATTTTTTGTGAGAAAAGACCTTGCTGTGTAGTTCAGGCTCATCTTGAACTCATTCTGTAGCCCAGGCTGGCCTTGAACTCAGGGCAATTTTCCTCCCTCAACCTCCCAAGTGCTGGGAGTACAAGTGTGCATCACCATGTCAGCCTACACCTAATATTTAGAGAAGAAACAATAGTAACTCTATAAAATACATTGTTCAGATGTGTGAGCATAAAGGAATGTTTTCAAAATTGACTTCCAGTATAAAAATGTCTAAGCTCTTACAAGAAAACTACAAAAATATTCATTCATGAACACAGATGCATGAAATTCTTAAAAATCTTAACAGATTAAATCCAACAATGCACAAAAAGAATAACACATTAGGATTTAGTAGGATTTATTCCAGAAGTCTGGTTCGGTTTAACAATTAACCTTGAGACTCTAAACACGAAGAGCACAAGGCTGATAATAAGCAAAGTAAATTGATCATACTCAGCAAGGTGGACTACTAGAAGCTCCTGGTGTTCCCCTTCCTCATGCTACACACACATCCTACACACACACACACACACACACACACACACACACCACCACCACCACCAACAACAACAACAACACCAAACAAACAAAGCAACTAAAGAACATCATTAATGAAAGGACAGACACCAGAGCACAGAAACCCAGGACAGGAAGGAAACAATCACCGCTCCCACGTTTCCCCACAGGACAATATTTATGAACCAAGAGCTTCTTGTAGCCATCAGCTGAGCGGGAAGACCCCTGCCACCTCCATCAGCTCCACAGACTCCTGTGTTGTGGTCCAGCCCTCGGCCTCTGCGCCTCACTCACCTCTGAGGATCAGCTGCGGCCCACCCAGCCCACGCGGAAGGATCCAGCTCCAGAGCGCACCCCTGCGGGCCTGGCCCTAGGCTGGGCCGCTGCACAGACACCAGGTGTCCCTAGCCACCGTCGCCAGTGCAGATCTCTGAGGACCGAGTCAAACAACTTCCAGGCACCACCACCCACAGTGTCTGATTAACTGCCAACACCTTCTTTGTTGTTTTTCCAAATTAAAGAAAATTTAAGTCTCAGGGAGTTTAAGCTGGTTGCTTATTCCACAGCTCTGAGGCCATGTTTCTAAATACAGGCTTCTCTGATTTCAATTTTTCCATACTTTGTAATCCAAAACTATTGATCACTTTTTTCTTAGAAATTTAAGTTAGACTTCTCTTATGCGCTTGTTTATAACTAGAATTACCAGGACACTTTGAGATACTTTAGTTCTTGAACTACATTCTAATTTGGAAAGCCCAGAAAATAGATCCTATTGTTCACAATAGACATACATTGGCCACGGTAGCCCCTTTTCTGATTGTTCCCTTAGCCTCTCCTTAGTGGCCCTGCCCACTGTCATTAGAAGAGAATCAAATGCTGCTATAGAAGTGACAAAGTGCCAGCCAAATAGCTCAGCAGATTAAAGGAACTCCAAGAAGGCACAGAGGCCTGGGGTTTGATCCCGACCTGCTGTGCCAGTCCCTGAGGTGCACTGAGATGGCAATTGAGCTGGGCATGATGGCAAGCACCTGTAATCCCAGCTCTTGGGAGGCTGTAAACAGGCAGATCACTATGAGTCCGATCTAGTAGTGAGACTCTGAACACCCTGTAGACCCTTCCTAATATAGAAAATACAAAAGAAAGAAAGAAAGCAAGAAAACAAGAAAGCAAGAAAGCAAGAAAGCAAGAAAGCAAGAAAGAAAGAAAGAAAGATGATAAACTCAGCGCTGTGCTTTCTTACAGTCATTTGCAGAACAGATTATGGCAAGGAGCTGCTCATTATGCGTAGTTGATTTTTGAAATCTCTATGAAATCTGAAGAGATCTAAGATAAGGTATAAAATCTGTTATCAAGTTTCCTACCCATAATCAATTCATTAACAGAATTTGGTTGCTTCTTTAATAGATAAAACTCATATAAAATTGTCATCAAAACTGTATAAAGATAACTCAGGAAAAAACTATTGAGACAGATGGGATGGTATGCACCTGAAATCCCAGCATTTTGAGAGGGTGAGGCAGGAGATTCCCAGGTTTAACTTTAGTAACTTTGCAACTTTAAAATGTAGTGAAGGGGGTCGGGGAGATAGCTCAGTAGAATGAGCGCTTGCCTGGCAAGCACAAGGACCTGAGTTCAATCACCGGTACCACCAAAAAAAAAAAAAAAAAGAATGTTGAAAAGAGGTGGGGATGTAGCTCAGTGTGACGCTCCTAGGTTTAATCCTCAGTAACACATGCACACACATAAAAGGAAGAAAGGAAGAAAGGAAGGAAAGAAGGGACAAGGAAAAGAGGGATTGAGGGAGAAAAGAATGCCTATATTGAGATTTAAGAATTAATTAAAAACTTGATTTTTGTTTGTAACTGGGACATTTTCTATAGCGACATGCTTCTTTCTAAACATGGTAATGAACGACTGCATGTATTTGAAGCAGAGAATGTAAGTCAGAATTTCCTGTTTACTTGCTCCCCTCAGCCTTTGCCACACAAATCATAGTGGTTTGGTTTAGAGAAGATGAGTTAAGCACTGCTGTGTGGACATCAGTACGACAACCCCAGAGAGAAGAGAAGGGGGAGCTGTGATGGTTAAGATGCTGTGGTACAGCATACAGTGGACCAGGGACCTGGAGCTCACCAGGACCCAAACCTCACAGTCTGTAGCAGCACAGGAGAACACTCCAAAGACCTTATTGGGAATACAAAAGCCGAAGTGTTTGACAGATGCTTAGCTTTAAACATAGGTAATAACTCTGCCAGTGTGCTAATCAGTTCAGCTTTCCTGTCTGAGAAGTCATGCTTTTCATTGCACTAAGGAAAGACCAAGAAAGAGTGGAAGGTGGTTCCTGAGTGCAGTGCGCAATATGTCAAGTAAATAATTTTGAATACATGCACAGAAAATGTTCAGGCACAAAAGGAGATGACGAAACTAAGATCCCATAAATCAATTTCGGAGCCAAGATTAATGAAAAGCAATAAGAAATGAATGAAGATGCAATAGAACAACCATTGTTACATTCCTATCATGTTGTTTTTTGAAATTCTATATCATTTCTAATATTTTTATTCTTTTTAAAATAAAAAATACAAGCTGTAACTTGAAATTTAAAAACAAAATGAAAAAGCTGAAAGCACCAAAGTCCTACAAGTTTATTCTCTAAACCTCCTACTGTTATTCCTTCACTGTTCTGAAATGCCCAGCTTTTAAAATTAAGTGCCCCTGCTGTACAGTAGGTTTTGATTTATTATTATATAGTTCACATGGTGGAAAAACTGAGGAGTTAATTTTCTCACAGAAAAGGTTTGAAGAAATTTAAACCATTTCATCCACTATTTTTCTTAGAGAAAAACTAATTGTGCGTCCTAAACCTCTTAAAAGCTAGATTCAAGAGCTAATATTTCAGTAGCAAAATCTTTTCTCTAAGCGGTAAGAACAGAGAAATTTAATAATTAATTTGTAGATTGCAAACACGCAAATTCAACCTACAGAAACCATCTAGCTTCCATTATCCTGTGTAAAATACTAGGTTTGGGGACTCCGTTCTGCCACAAATTAAATAGTTTATCTTTTGGGTGACCCAGGCAGCCATCCAGTCTAGTAACTGGCTAAAGTAAGTCATAACAATAAAGCTAGATGGAGGGTTTCTGCTGTTGTTTTCCTTTCAGCGCCGCTAGATTACAGTGCAGGGGAGTAGGAAGCCCTACCCGATGCCTTCAAAATGTTCCCATATGTTTCACAGAGCGGCTCTGACTGCCAAAATACAAGAGTTCTAAATGCCTAAGAAGCATACTCCCCACTGTGAAAAGCTAAGTTATGGTCACATAGTCAAGATGAACATGAAGTAACTGTTGCTTCTCTCCTTTCGAAGAGATGAACGCTTGGAACAAAACCCAGGAATGCTTTGTCACGTTCGGGTCACACGGGCAGCCTCACATCCGGTGTGCCATTCTCAGCCACTCCACAGACTCTTCCCAGGGTGTGGCACAGAGTAGGTGCCCACTAAGTGTTGGCAGGTAGGTTAACTGAAAGCCCAACCATAAATAAGTGATTAGAAAAACGACTTTTTTTCCCCCCCCCCCTGTGGTACAATATGTATTGAAATTTATCACTTTTTGTCACTGTATGTGTGCATTTCAGTGGTATGAAACATTTCATAACGTGCAGTCTTAGCCATTATCCATCTGCAGAATGCATTCTGGTAAACTGAAACTTCAAACACATGACACAATGAATTCTGATTCCCTTCCCCCAGTTCTAGAACCACTGTCATTCCACTTTCTGCCTAACACACAGAAATGTCATCAGACAGCGTCTGTTCCATGCCAGGATTATTTCACTTAGCTTAAAGTCCTCAGGGCTCGTCTATGTTGTAGCATAGGCCAGAACATTCTCTCATTTTTAAGGCTCAATGACAGTCCCTGTGTGCTCATGCCACGTTTCGCTTAGCCGCTTACCCTTCAGTAGACAGTGGGACTGATTCCTCTTTTTAGCCATCGCCGATCATGTTATGAACATAGAACTGTAGAAGACCCTTTCAAGACCCAGGCTTCAGGACTGCTGGGTATACAGCAAGGCATAGAATTTTTGGGTTTCATGGTATGATTCTATTTTTTAATGTATTTGGTTATTACAGGGTCTCACCACACAGCTCAGACTCATAGTGATCCTCCTGTTTTCAGCCTCCCCAGCACTGGGATTACAGGCACGCACCACTACTCTTGTACTCTGGCCATCTTGGCCCACCCTGGGGGCTGGGCTGGCATGGCATCTGGTGCCGGGGATTGAACCATGTTCTCTGAGCTGGCCTAAGCTTGCCTAAGCAGGTGCTTTAGTTCACTGAGCTATCTTGCCAGCCTCGTATTTTTTTTTTCGATGAGTTGCCATATTGTTTTCTATAATAGCTTTACACTTGACCCGATAGTAAATAGAGTCCTAATTCCTCCACATCCTCCTTGCACCTGTCATGTGCTGTGTGTTTTAGGCAGAAGCCAAGCTAATGGGTATGAGGTGTGGCCTCATCACTGTTCAGATTGGCATCTCCCTAATGTTGAGTAATGGCACATAACTGTTTCTATGCTCTCTGCTATTTGTAGATCTTCTTTGTAGATATTTCTATTCCAATCTCTTGCCCATTTTTTAATTGAGTTGTGTTTTATACTGTTGAGTTTTATGAGTTATCTATATATTTAGGATACAAACTTCATTTAAAATCATGATTCACAAATATTTTCTCCCCTTCCTGGGTTGCCTTTTTATTCTGCTGATAGTTTCCTGGGATTTTTCCTTTTTACTTTCAAATTATAAGTTTAACTTGGTTTTCAGAAGTGGAAGTAAATGCACATGACATATGTTAGCTGTACGAAATGCTCACTCTAGAGTTACCAAATAAATATTTGAATTACTCTGAGAAGTACCTCAAGTTAAAGAATGTCTAGAACAAAAGGTAGAAATTTTTAATACCATACTGTGATATAAAAAGATCAATAGTAATATTTCTATGAAATTAAAGAAGGGTGGGTGGGGGTGAAGAGATTAAATATATTACACAGATAAACAAGTAGATCCAGAAAACTTTAATGCTTTTGTTGATATTCACTTTTGTCACATGGACTGAAAGGTATTGATAATCACTGAAAAATACTTTTAATAGAATAAAAGTGCTTAAAACATTTTTAAAATCTGTTTTAAAATCTTACTGATCCCACTCAAACTTAGATATTGCAAAATTTCTCTTATATCACAAATTCAAAATATAACAGGCCAGCCAGATAGCTCCGCAGACTGAAGCACCCGCTTAGGCAGAAGTAGGGACCAGGGTTTGATCCCTGGAGTGTCGTGCCAGCCCTGTCCCTGGGGTGCACTGAGATGGCTGTTGAGACCGGGCGTGGTTGTGTGCACCTGTAATCCCAGCGCTTCGGAGGCCAAAAACAGGAGAATCACTACAAGTCCAATCTGTGTAATGAGGCCCCTGTAGATCTTGTATTAAGTACATGAGAGCACGAAGCAAAAGCAAGAGCAAGATCGAATAGGAAACAGAAAGATCTTTGAAGAAGGCAAAGAGACCAACAGGAGGAGAGAGCAGGAATGGAGGGGAAGAACGGAATTTATATGTGTTCCATACGAGTACTATCTGTCCTGAGGATTGTAACCACCATGTACTGTAAAGATGTACTAATAAAAACTAAATATTCTAAGAAATTACTCAGCAGCATAAGCACCTGTTTGGCAAGTGTGAAGTTCTCAGTTCAATTCCCAGTACAAAAAAA
>NW_004524677.1:1626962-1646695 GCF_000260255.1 Octodon degus
AAAAAAAAAAAAAAAAAAAAAAAAAAGACTTTCTGTTCCAAAAATACTAGTCTTACACAGTTTGAAAACTTTCCTGTTAAAAGAAAAATCAATGTGAAAATGTGATCTTCATGTAGTGTTTTCTAAAAATAAATAAAGGGCCACAAAGAATGCTAATTTTCATAGTAAGGTAACATGCAGTGACAACTTTTATTATGTTATAACAGCAAGAATTATTTCCTCTTGATAGGAACTTTTTAAATACCCACTATGCTTATAAACATCTGTCTTTGTTTGCATCAGCCTGGATTAGAAAATGCCAAAGAAAATAAATAAAATAAAATATAGTATTTTTATTTTATTTTGACTGTCGAAATTAATTGGAGAAAAAAATAGGAAAGATGGCATGGCAAATTTCATATCAATAACAACACAAAGCCAACACAAACTGAAAGGATAATTTACATATATCCATCCTGAAGCTATACGCAGCAGATGGACCATTTTCAAGAGATTTCCATCAGAACAGACTGAATTTCATCAAAACTTAGATCAGTCTCAATAGAAGTATATTATCTGGTATTATCCTGTGAGGTTGCTTATTACACTCTCAAGGAAAGGAAGTGATCCAGAACTGGAGTGAAGAGATTCGGGAGAAATCTTACGGCCAGAATATAAATGGTCAGTGGCTGTGGCATTTACAGGAGATAATATTAATATGACTCCCTTCAAGGAAACTACTTTAAGAAAACTAAATCTAAGTTAGAACAAAGGCATAGATGGCCAAGAACCATTAAGAAACAAACCACTATCCTCCAAGAATCTTCATTCTAAATAAAATGCATAATAACCCCAGCATTTTTAAGATTCTGTTACATACATATTAGCACTTTTCTAAATAAACTGTACCTGAAAGAGTTTACATGTAAAAATGTAGTAAGTAACTAATGAATTAAATCTTTAAAAAAGAGAAATTAAGCATCAAACAGAACAGTGGAGGAGTGTTTGTGCACCTCAAATCGATGGAACACTCACTAATTTGGGGCAGGAAAATAAACATAAGAAATCAATTGCTTATCTTCTCTGCTGTCAATTTTTTACTGTAATAATTTGTGTTGTTGCTGTTGTGCTATTCCATGCAAATTTTTGTTATTTTAAGAAATGAATTTGTGTTTTCATAAAAAATACAAAAATAAAATAAAATAAATAAAATGCATAGCCTGATGAACTATTTGAAGATCTCGTTAATGTCAACAGTCCGGATCTGTGCGTCCTAAGTCAGAGGTGACTTGCCAGGCCTAGCATGTAGCCTGAGCTTCTGCACTTCTAACATAAGCTCCTGTGGCACGGATGTCGCTGCTGCCTTCATACATGCAAAGGAAGATTTCTCCCAGAGGGGCTGGGCAGCGTAAGGGGAGGACCCTTCGCAAGGGCAGATCAAGATCAGAATAATAGCAGCTCTTCAAAAAGACTCAGACAGGATACAGATAAGTAAATATAAAATAATAGGCCGGTCCTACTGTGTGATATTTTCTTCACCATCTAAAGACATGAGCAGGAGAGAAAGGAATAGTGAGATGGATGGATGCAAATTAAAACTTTCTCATCTCGACAACAGCACCGACCACCTACACACAGGACTCTGAAGCTGATTTTCAATAAAGCAATAGCAAAGCTTCTGATGGTTTCTGCCTTTTCCTGTTTATCTCATAGATAGCTGTTCCTCCTTTTCCACTTGAAGCCCATTAGTTATCATGGAAACAATGACTCTAGGGACAATGAGAATAGAGACATAAGTATTTTCAACTGAAGCCAAGTGCCACGAATTACATTCAGTTCTCAAAGCTAGGTTTGTGCCACAGTGGGAGAGCGACAAAATTAAATCAGAAATTAGCCTGCTGAATTATTCTGGATAGGACTCTAGAAGGCAGGCTCTAGCCTCTGCAGGAGAATACATGGATCTGGGCTGCAGAGAATGATCAGGCAATGCGTACCACACCGGGGGAAAATGGATTTGTAGGAGGAAAGGATAAATAAAAGCTCTCTATCGCCATTCTATACATTTCAAATATCCTTTGAAAGGGAGATGCTGGGATTACTACATTTTAAAAAGCTGTTAGAAGGAGTTTAGGGAAACAGCATGACTTCCATTGCTTAGAGAATGGCTTCCGGTTAAGAAAAATGAAAACAACACCCACGTGACATAGGAATTCCATCAACACCCGTGGGTGAGGTGGAGACTCCTCACCTAGAGGCATCCAGGAAAATTCTGAAAATTCTTGAAGTCTTAAAGACAAATGATGATAAAACAGAATGCTTAAAGATAAGCTGACATAAACAATACGAGTACAACTTACTGCTGCTATTAGCCATAATTGGGTTTTGGAAGGAAACAAAGCCGAATGCAATCTAGGTAATTAAAGAACAAGCTTTTGTTAACATGGGCAATCAGGGTTGTGATTTCACAGACATTGAGTGTATTATGGCGCCCTAAACGAGTCTATTTTCAAGCCACAGTGTACTTCTTTTTCCTACAATACAAAGGCATAATCTTAGCTAACAGACAGGTCGTTTTCTATTCAAACTATTTACTATCCATTTTGGGCAAAGATGAGCATATTCAGAATCCAGGATTACCATGGAAACCATATTCTTAATCCCTGAGGACTAGGGAACAATTGCTTATGAGATCATGATAGCTAAATTACAAGTCCCTAAATAGTACATTATTGCAACTGCTGTCTCAGTACTAAGCATATGGGATTTTATATTGTTTCCCTTTAAAATGAACTCATTGTTCTTTCTAAGATGTCTATAACATTTTGATTAGGTAACTTAAAGCAAATATGGTATTTCAAAATATGATAGAAGAGAATCAAAATTAAAATCATAATGAATATAAAAGAATGATTACAGTTGTCATACCAGATGTTCAGCATTTCTGGAAAAATAGATTTAGCTTTTATAAAGTAAGTTCAGATGTAAAACATGAAAATAGCACCAGGAGATCCTACAAGTAGGCCCTTTTCAGGAAGTTCTTAATCATACTCCTTTTAAGGAAAACTTGACTTTTAAAGGAGTAGCTCTTCAAACAACAAATTAACTTCACATAACAAATTAACTTCACATAATAAACTTCATATTTCTTTCTAGATTAGCAACAAAGGCAGAAAGTATAAAGCTGTCTCCTTATTGTACATAAAATGCTGCTCCTCTGCTATTTAAAATAAACTACTGATCTCAGACTGTCCAGACCTACAATGCCACAGAATGTTCACTAATCTAAGGCTTGTGTTCTGCATCACATTTTTAAACAAGGCAAAGTTATGAGATCTTATATGAGCTTCCTCCGAGGTTATATTCTAATCTATGAGTTGGTTTGTAGAGTAAACCCTTATAAATAATTCCACTTGTATCTTTTTTTTTCTTTGGCTGTCTGGGGCATCAAACTTGGGACCTAGTGAGGTATGTTGATGGTATTTTGATAGAGATTGCATTAAATCTATATAACAATTTTGGGAGTAGGCCATCTTCACAATGTTGGTTGCTCCTACCCAGGAGCAAGGAATATCTTTCCATTTTTTGAAATCCTCTTTGATCTCTATTTTAAAAATTTAATTTATTTTTATATTTATTCCTTTCAATGAGAAAAAAGATAAAATAACAATGAAACAGTTTCAAAACAGTTTAGTAGGATAGTTACAATAATTAATACATTGCATATTATTGTCTTTGTAGTATTCAGAGGACAAGATGCAAACATATTTTGTCTGAACAATATTAGGACAAACCTTTCTTCTCAATGAACTAAGAGAAAGTAGTTGTATATTTATCCTATCTTGTGTATACACATATATTTTTTCACAAAAAAAATGGTCCTTTATTTATACTTTTGCAAAATTAGTAACATGAGACACTGGGTTGACTAACGTCTAATAGCTGACCTTAACCAGACAGAATGTTTATCTCAGGAGTGAGGTAGCTTGTTTGCTTTAGACACTGAGGCCTAGACCCACCTACATATATTTGATCTATTTCCTAGTTTCCCTGGTTCACAACATATCCCATTTTTGGTTTGTTTTGTCAGAGATAGGTGTTCCACTGCAATTAGAGAAGCTGTATCTGGAGAAGTCTTTAAAGGACATTTTCATACTTGAAGCCAGTCCAAATATTGTATGTATTTGAATTCAGCAGAATAACCCAATATAGTCCAATCGTCTATAATAGTAGTGAGTTATCAGCACAGCTGGCAATTTTCAGAAGTTGTTGACTTGAATCTTTTACAGCTCAGCATATTAATATGGCATTACTTTTTATACCTCGTAGTTACGCTTTTCTGCTGGATGGTTAAGACCAAGTTAAAGTAAGACCTATATAACTAAAAATGTAACTTGCTTTCTGACAATGTCAGTCAAATTCCCTCAGGATTTACCCTGGAACAATGTACAGCACCTTGTGCAACCATTATGGGAATCAGTGTGAAGACTCATCAAAAACTAGGACTGAAAATCCCATTCAATCCAGCTATCCCCTTTCTGGGAATTTTCCCAAAAGAACTGATCATTTTTTTTTTTTAGAGGGTTGTAATTTTCATTGTATAGATCTTTTACTTCCTTTGTTAGATTAATTCTTAAATATTTCCTTTTTATGGATGTTATTGTGAAGGGTATTGCTTCTCTAATTTCTTTCTCAATGAGTTTGTTACTTGTGTAGAGGAATGCTATTGATTTTTGGGTGTTGACTTTGTATTCTGCTATTCTATTGAATGTGTTTATTAATTCTAGGAGTTCCTTGGTGGAGTTTTTGGGTCTTCCCAGTACAGAATCATGTCATCTACAAATAATGATAGTTTAACTTCTTCTTTACCTATTCTTATTCCTTTCATTTGTCTCTCATATCTGATGGCTCTAGCTAATGATTCCAGAACAATATTGAATAGAAGTAGGGATAGAGGATATCCTTGTCTTGTACCTGAATTGGGAGTAAAACCTTTCAGTTATTCTCCTTTTATGATTGTCTTAGCTCTTAGCTGTCATAGATGACTTTTATCAGATTAAGGTAGAGGCCATCTATCCCAACTTTCTGTAGGGCTTTCATCATAAGTGAGTGTTGGAGTTTGTCAAAAGCCCTCTCTGCATTGAGATGATAACGTGGATTTTGGTTTTGGCTATATCGATATAGTGTATTACATTTATAGATTTGTGTATGTTGAAACATCCTTGATTCCCTGGGATAAGTACCACCTGGTTGTGGTGTACATTCTTCTTGATTATTTGATATCTTCTATTTGCTAGGATTTTACTGAGGTTTCTTTCATCTATGTTCATGAAAGAGACTTTCCCATAGTTACCTTTTTTAATTGAATATTTCTGCAGTTTCAGTACCAGTATAATACTTGCCTCTAAGAATGATTTTTGAAATATTGCTTCCTTTTCAATTTCACTGAAGTTTGAGGAGTATTAGGGTTAAATCTTCTCTAAATTTCTTATAGAATTCAGCTATAAATCCATCAGGAACTGGGCTTTTCATTTGTGGAAAGTTTTTTATTATATTTTCAATTTAATTGGCTAATATTGGGTTATTCAGAGTTTTTATATCTTTTTGATTCAGTTTTGGCAATTTCTTCCCATCTAGGAAGCTGTCATTTCTTCTGTGTCTTTGATCCTGTGAGAGGAAAGATTTTCAAAATACCTATTGATTATTTTCTGAATTTCCACAGGATCTATAGCAATTTTAGCCTTTTCATTCCTTATTGCTTGAATTTCAGTTTTTGTGGGTTTTTTTCTACTTGAAGAGGTTGACTAGGGGTTTGTCAGTTTTATTTAATCTTTCAAAGAACCAGCACTTGGATTCATTAACTTTTTATATTGTTTTCTTTGTCTCGATTGCATTAATTTTGCTCCAATCTTTATGATTTCCTCCCATCTTTGGACTTTGGCCTTGGTTTGCTCTTCTTTATCTAGAAGCTTGACATGCAGCATTAGTGTATTTTTTTGTTCTCACTCTGTTTTCCTAATGTGTTACAGAAGTTTGAGCTTGGTTTGCTCTTCTTTTTCTAGCAGTTTAGGCTTGGTTTGCTCTTTTTTTCTAGACACTTGAGGTTCAGCATTAGGGTATTTATTTGTTCTCACTCTGTTTTCCTAATGTGTTACAGTAACACACTATATAGTTACACTGCTATAAATTTTCTTCAAATAACTGCTTTCATTGCATCCCACACATTCCAGTAAGTTGTGCTTAAAATTTCATTAGATTGTAGACATTGTTTGATTTCTTTTTATTCTTTCTTTTTTTGGCAGAACCAGGGATATAACTCAGGCCCCTGTGCTTGCCAGGCAAGCACTTATTCCATTGAGCTATCTCCCCAGCCCCTGATTTCTTGTTTAATTTCATCTTTAACCCATTGGTTGCTAAGGAGGCTGTTATTTCATTGCCATATATTTATGGAGTTTTGTGCTTTCTTTTTTCATTCATTTCTAATTTCATTGAACTGTAGTCAGATAACATGCATGGGATAATTTCTGTTCCTTGCATACACATAAGTATGATCTATGCACTAGTATGTGGTCTATTTTAGAGAATATCCCATGTGCAGCTGAAAAAAATAAGTAGTCAGATGTTGTTTGGTGGAACACTGTACATGCCCACTAAGTCCATTTCTTCAAAATTTTGGTTCAGTTTTGCTACTTCTTTGCTAATTTTTTGTTTGCTTGACATATCTTTTTGAGATAAGTGGGTGTTAAGGTCCCTTAAGTTTGTAATATTAGTTTTTAGAATGGTCATGTTCTTTAAAATTTATCTTATACAGTTGGATGCTTCCCTATTTGATGTATACATATTTATGGCTGTTATTTCTTTCTCTTGAATTTTTCCACTAACCAGTATATAATGGCTTTCTTTATCTTATTTGGTCATTCTTGGTTTGACATTCAGATTGTCTGCAAACAGAATTATTATCCCTGTTTTGTTTTGTTTTGTTTTTTTCCTGAAGTCTTGGAGCATGTGATACTGTTTTCCATCTTTTAACTTTCAGCCTATGAATTTATGGGTGAAATGTGTTCCTTGTATACAGCATGTTGTTGGATTTTTGTTTCTTAATTCATTCTGCCATTCTAGTTCTTTAATTGCTGAATTGAGTCCATTTACACTGGTGGTTATAATTGATATGTATTGACTTGTTTGTCATGTTATTTTCCTGTTATTGGTTCCCTACTTTTCTCCTGTATTTAGCAGTTTGCTGTGTTTGGTGGGTTTTTCTGTTGTCATTGTTGGAATTGTGAGCATTTTGATTCCTTTCCAGAGTATCTTTTATTACTCTCGTAGGGTTGGCTTTGTCATCATCGAAGTCTTTAGTTGTTCTTTGTCATGGAAGCATTTCACTTCTCCATTAAACTTGAAAGAGACTTTTTCAGGGTATATCAGTCTGGGTTGGGATTTGTTATCTTGTAGGACTTAAAGTACTTCACTCCATGCTCTTCTTGACTTGATGGTTTGTGAGAAGAAATCTGCTGTTATTCTCATGGGTCTTCCTTATAATGTGATCTGTTTCTTTTTTCTAGTAGCTTTTAGCATGTTGTTCTTGTGCTGAATTTCTGGGATCTTGATTATTATATGTCTGGGTGTAGATCAAATTGGATTGATGTTATTTGGAGTTCTATATGCTTCGGTTACCTGAATGTCAGATTGGTTCCCCATATTTGAGAAGTTTTATACTATTACTTTTGCCCATATTCTTTTTATGGCATGTGTGTTGCCTACTTGTTTCTCATTGATACCTATTAGTCTTAGATTGCTCATCTTTGTATCGTGTTGCAGTTGCTGAAAATATCTCCTGGATCCTAGTTGTTTTTAAGAGATATTTACTTACATTTTCACTAGTTGCAATGGTGTGTTCAAGGTCTGAAAGTCTATCTTCTCTTTCATTCAAATGGTTTTGCCGGCCTTTAATGAAGTTTTTATTTCTTGCATATTTCTTTGAATCTGCCTCATGCATTCTATTTCCGTCCTATATTGCTAATTCAAGGTTCCCATCATTTTTCTATTCTCCTCTACTTTTTTATCATTGTCTTCTTTAGAAATGCTTAGTAATTATTTCATTATAGTCATCATTTCTTTTTTATCTGTGAGATTATTTCTGATATGGTTTCCTCTGTACTCTTCTGCAGTTGTTTCTTTACTTCAGTTGCTAATATTTCAGAGATTTCAGTTGTGTGGCTTCCAATTTCTTCTATATTTATGTGTCCTGGGTTTGTTCTGGGTGGGCTCAAGGCCTGAGAATGCATTCTGCTTCTTAATTTTTTGTCATTTTCTATTTCAGGTAGAACTCTTTACTTTGATTTCTGTGATACCTTTCTGTGAAAGTTTGATAGTAGATAGCTGTATCACTGCAATCAGAGCCTCCCTTTAATGGAGAGTCTGCTTTTAGGTATCTCTCCTGTGTCAGAGATTCTTGTTTTGTGTGTATCCCAAGATTTTTGACTTCTTTATTGATTGAGAGTGAGATATTGGTTTCCATTTGGCATTGTCCTCTGTCCTTCAGTATAGGGCTTTAGTGAGGTTATTACACAAGTACCTCCTGCTGTCACCTCTGTGCTGAGGATGCTCCTGTAGAGATGGGCCTTGATCTGGGCTCAGCTGGGCCCAGAAGTATGTCTCAGCCCACCTGGTCTAGATCTACTGAACTCAAACTCAACTGGAATGACTTGGCTTAGGTCTAGTTGCTGTATTCAGCTCCTTCTAGCTGAGCTCAGTCCAAGCGGACAGCTGGGGCTCCCCAGCTGCAGGTTCTGTGGCTCCTTCCCAGTAGGCCTGCTAAGGTGGAATGAGACCTGTCTTTCTTTTTTAACTAATGATGGGTGTGAAACTTCATACAGTAGAGATTATCTGATAAGATCCTGCATATTCACAAATTCTGTCTGTCTAGATGTAGTCTCAAGGAGATAAAAAGTGTTGCTGGATTTCTATAAAATAAGCTGAAGATCATTATTAAGATCCTTGTGATCAAAATATCTTCAGCTTGAGTATCAAGTAACAAGAATGCAATGATGCAAAATGAGAAAGATATCCTCATTGACATTTCAACTGAACACAGTTGTAACTTCCTGATATCTGGAATGAAGAGAACATGCTTGGTACTTCCAGAGTTATGGAGGATGGCCCACAAAATGACAAACTTGAGCAGTTCCATGGGTAATACAATGGTATAAAACAGCTCAACCACCCTGAGCCTCTCTTGGGAACTTAAGGACAAAGAGTTCTTGTACATGAAAATCTATGAGTCTTCCAGAGCCACCTAGCAAACCATGGACAGATATGGAATTTTTTGGACTAAATTGGATCTGGTTATTATTAGGGAAAATTTGTATTAACATTGTGATGGGTTGGATCGTTAATACTCCTTGAAAACTCACATGCTAAATCAGTTATTTAATCAATTTAATCAATAATCACAGTGATACTGGGAGCAGCTGAAAACTTTAAGAGGCGGGGCATGCTGAAAGGAGCTTAGGCCATTGGGACTTACATTCTAAGGGGAGGGGACCCAGACCCTGCTTTCTCTCTCCTTTTGCTTCCTGTGCCCATATGGTAAGAAGCTTCATTATACCATGCACTTCTCACCATCATGCTCGGCTGCACCACAAGGCCAAAAGAAATATAGCCAACAAAGCATGGAATGCAACTTCTGAAACCATGAGCCAAGCTGTTCATCCTTCATGTTGATTATCCCAGAAATTTTCATCACAATGATGGAAATCTAACACACACTAATGTGATGCCATTTGTACTTACAGGTTGATGAGTGAAAGAACTACATCTCCCAAATTTATAAACACGGTACGGTTGAATAAATATTAGCTAATAATGATGATATCTGTTTAATAGATTCACACTTTTTTAGCTATCAAAAGAGAAAAAGTCAAGACTTCAGGCTTTCAAAGAGAAGTGTTCAGTTTCACCCTGCTTCAAAATTTGAAAGAGTACACCTGAAGAGGAAATATCACAATAAGAATAGGAAGTCTTTTAAGGTATATCAAGGATAATTCATAACTTAGTCACTTAAGGTCAGTGACTGGTCTTATTGACAAAAGAGTTTAAGCATGTGATAGACATGCAATACAATTAGCTGTGTATATTCAAAAATGTTTCCTCCAATTGGCATGATATTATCTATTCAGGGAAAAACACTGCCACATGGGCCACATGTCACCGATCGTGTCTTGGCCACATGACCTACATTGTGATAGCTTGGGCACATTACTCAAATTCTAAAATTAAAGGTATTATTATTAATCTCTCCTATTTTGGTGTATTTATTATATACCACTCACTTTTCTAAGGGATAGGCACATATAATCTAGTGATCTAGAAAAGCAAAGTATGAATAAACATGTAGATAATGTATAGTACAAACAGCAATACATTTGCAATTAGACATTATTGCTAGACTTTGGAGAATCTTTATGATTCCAGATATGTAAGAATTCTTCTCTTTAAATGTTATAAAGATGATCAATATGCTGTTAGTATATCATGTAATTACCATGATTTAACAATTGTATATCTTAAAAGATATTAAATAAGCATGTCTATTTTTGATACATATATATATTTAAAGAATACAAAAGTGATAAAAAAAAAACCAGCATTAGAAATGATAGATTTCACAAAACAAAGTAATAGGAATTCAACAATAGATGCTGAGGGCTGGCCAGATAGCTCAGTGGATTAAAGTACCTACTTAGGCAGACACAGGGACTGGGGTTTGATCCCCAGCATGCTGTGCTGGCCCCGCTGCTGGAGCACACTGAGATGGTAATTGAGACTAGGTGTAGTGGTGCATGCCTGTAATCCCAGCGCTTGGGTGGCTGAAAACAGGAAGATCAACACAAGTCCAATCTGTGTAGTGAGACCCTGTAGACCCTGTACTAAATACATAAAAAAAAATTGTTGCAGTATTGCATGATGCTATCTTCAAATTAGTTGTTCAGATTACCAGATATAAATGTGTGAGATTCATTCAAAGAAAAATAACAAAACAAAATATATTTTATAATATTAGATTCTTAATTCTGTATATAAAAGTACATATCAGTATATTGGTATTATGCTGTTAAATATCTCTGTATTTGCACTGACATAAGGAAAATATCTAATATGAATAAAAGTTTTCATGAATAAATATATGAATTTGTCTTACAAATATTTACCAATGAATCCAGTACAGAGAGTTGTTACATTCTCTTTTCACTGCCATGATAACATGCTTTGTCCTGTTGTTTATATCCCTACAGTACATTCTATATTGAAAAATGTATAAAGGATGACAACTTTCTCCTTGAAAAGGTGTAAGTATTTTGTACTTTAAGTAAACTATAATGGACAGTCGATAAAAGGGAGGAGGCAGAGTATACAGTATACAGACAATTCCCAAGGACCTAAAGATAATGGTAGACATTTTAACTCAAAAGACGCATAAACTGACAACAAATTTGGAAACCAAAATCCTTAGTAGCTTTTCCTACAGGGCAATAAGAATGTAGGCTTTCTGATCACACTATGTAAAAACAGAACTGCAGTTTAAAATATCCCTACAGAAACTGTGATCAACAATATGTAGTGATCTTTCCTGGATGGCCCAGGTTCCATCTAGAATCAAGGCCTCTCCGAGGATGTTTGGAATGGAAATCTACTGGGTGTTATCAGAGGCTGAGCTATTGAAAAAGGCTGTTATGGAGATGAAACAGGCATGGTAACATAATTCAGCAAGCAAACAAGCAATGGAATGGAATTAAACAAAGGAAAACATACACCCACGAAGGTGAATTTGGCGTTGGAGGGCTTCAATTGCAATTTTTTTTTCAAATTCTGAATTAAACACAAAATGTCCAGCATAGTCTTCCCAGAAAGTACATTATTTGTTGGAAACCACAATGTTGCTTCAATGCATCCTGATTCCTTATTCTGTTACATAATAATATGCTTAAAAAGCAACACATCGTGAGCTTGGGAGCTGTTAGGCATTTATTTACCATGGTGGGTTAATCTCATTCAGTGAGGTATAGAAACTCAATAATGAGTGCCACACTATATAAGCTAATTGCTAGGATGAAACCAAATGAATAATTACTTAACTCCAGAATGAGGCCTGCGGGAATTTTTCTTTAATAAAGGTTTAATTCACCAGTGATAATGAATGCAATCTCACATACTACTGAATAACACCATTAGCATAATGGCTGTGATACAAAAACTATAATTAGAACTAAATAGAAACGTTAATTACAACCACCAAGGTACTGAATGAAATACTGTTGTTTAAGAAATTGACCTGCTTTGCTTTCATGCTTTATGAGCTCAAGCATATCTCTGTAATTAAACATATACGTATATAAATATGTATGCATGCATATATAAACTTTAGAATGGCTTTTTATCGTTGTGCTGAAATCCTTTTTAAGTATAATAAAACATACTAATAAGAAATTGCATACAATCTGAAATATAAGCCAAACATGAAATATGATTAAAACTTTGCTTTTATCTTGGTTGAACTCAAACATCAATATTTGTGTTTTAAAAAATCTAGTACCAGAGAGAGTAGATGTCTGTGATTTTGCTTTTTGGTTTTTTTTTTTTTTTTTTTGCTGCTAACTCTATGAACACTATAAGCAGATACTGAAAATGAACAAATTAATAAAGTGTGAAATATTACTGCAATAAGTTGAAAAATGAATAGCATAATCAGTTTACAAAGTCAAAGTATTAAACTAATGATTCTAAAAACTCAACAATGACACTTAAAATACATGGAATTTTAATTATCAAATACATAGATATAAAATTCTATGTAAATGAAATAGTTAACTCCATACATAACCCATCTATTCATATATAATATATTATACATATATGTTTAAGTATTTTGAAGGCACTTGTCACACACTATTAAACATGAAAAATAATAAAAATAACAATCCTCTGTTATACAAATAATGTTATGCTGAAATTTCAAAGGGAAATGCTTAGACATATTTTCAAAATAATAAAAGCAAATAATTCAAATATGGTTTCTTGTCCAGGCTAATACTGATTTTTTGCAATAAAGTTACAAATTTTGGAATTTTTTCAGTAGAAAATAAAAAACATCCTCTGAGCCAAAAAATTGAGTCTAGAAAAATGTTCTAGAATCATATTCATAACCTATCCCTGGCTACTCTTTATCTTTTTATTCTACTGTTCTAATTAAGTAAATTTATTTCCTACTTTTAGTTATCTCCTTCCATTTCAAGGCCTTTTCCCAATAGTACAAAGCACTTTTCTTTTTTTCTTTTTCTTTTTTTGTATTTTTTAGGGAAGGGTCTACAAGTTGTTCAGGATCTCACTATTAGATAAGACTTGTGGTGATCTGCCTGTTTATGCCTCCCAAGAGCTGGGATTACAGGCACGTGCCACCATGTTCAGTCTCAAAGCACTTTTCAAAGACACTCATATCATCCTACATAGTGATCTGGAAAGTTTATCCCTTCCCACTGCCATCCACCCATGAAAACTCCATTCTAATGGAATATTCCTCTTTGTTAAAATATATATGAGAGAAGTACTTGTCTATGTAATACTTATTGCGATCATCTGTGACATGCAATTACTTGTAGTAATCTGCTAAGTACAGCACCTAGTCTGAGTCTGTAAGAAAGCAGAAGACAGAAAAATGGTAGGAGAAAGAATTGGTTCAGGTGTATCCTTTCCTACTTTTCTTTCATACTTTCCTGTGGATGAGCAGGACTCAGGATTGTTTGTTAGTTTTTCTTTAGCTACCCACCATCAGGTGGAACTGTGCCTAAGACAATTCCTAGACCTAAATTAGCAGTTATGAGTTACTGACCAGCTTGACTAGGTTTCAAAAATTCATTTTGGAGGTTCATAGGTGACTACAACTTTTTAAATTGAAAATTAAAGATGTATGTATTTATTTATTGGCTATGATTTTGTCCTAGAGTATATATACTTTGCAGAATCGCTAAATTGGACTAATTTGCATTACCTTTTATGGTGAGAGCACTTAAAACCTACTCTTAGTGATTTTCTAGAATACAATATTTCTAAAATATAGCAACATGTTGTCCAACACAGGTCTTCATGTGATTTCTACTCCGTTATTGACAAATATCTTAATTGACAAATATATTAATATCTGCTTCCTGATAAACCCAATTAGATGTTCTATTTCTATGAATTAACCTTATAGATTCTACATGCAATTAAGATCATGAGGGATTTATCTTCTGTGTCTGCATTATCTCACATAAACATCATATCTTCCATGTTTACCCATGTTGTTGCAAATGGTAGGATTTCTTTTATTTTAAGGCTGAGCAGTATTACATTATATACATATGCCATATCATCTTTAGCTACTCGCATGTTGGCGACCACTTTGATTGATTCCCTGCCTTGACTATTGTGAATAATACTACAAAAAACATAGTGAATCAGGTGGCTCTTTACCATCCTGATTTAAATTATTTTGGCTGTATGCTCATTATTAGGAATGTTGCATAATATTGTTCTATTTATAATATTTTAGCAAACTCTACATTGTTTTTCCATAATAGGGGAGTTAATTTGTCTCCTTTCTAGCACTGTTTATGTTTTATATTTTTTAAATGTATTTTGTTGTCACAGGGTCTCACTGTGTATCTTGGACTCATAGAGATCCACCTATTTTCAGCCTCCCCAGTGCTGAGATTACAAGAGTATGCCACTATGCACTGACTCTGTGGCAGGCTCAGCCTGCCCTGGGGGAGGGATGGTGTGGCATGTGGTGCTGGGGATCGAACCCTGGTCCCTGCATTTGCCTAAGCTTGACTAAGAAGGCACTTTAGTCTGCTGAGCTATCTGGCAGGCCCCTATGTTTTGTCTTTCTGATTAGGTGCATTTTAAGAGATGTGAGATGAAGTCTCATTATGGTTTCAATTTGCATTTCTCTGATGATTAGTGATGTTCTAACATTTATTCATGTATTAATTGTATTTTTTGGTAAATATCTACTCAGATCTTTGCCCATTTTCAAATTAGGTTTACTTTCTTGCTATTGAGGTTTTTTGAATTCCCTATATGCTTTGCATATTAATCCCTTATCAGATATAGGGTCTGGCTAATATTGTCTACCAGTCCATAGGTTACCTCTTTATAGTGACTATAACTTATAAAAAGGTTTTTGACCAAAGAAAGTGACACACACGTGTTAGAGAAGGTCATACTCTTCCACAACCTTGGATAGGGTATGTAATGTAGCATGGGAGGAAGAGAGGTGTTATGATCTAGACAACCAGATGTATCAACTTTGGCACTAACGCTGAGTGAGCACGCTCGTTAGCAAGGCACATACGCAGTTGCCTGTTGAGCACCTACAATACAATGATCCACAAACTATACCCTAACCGGTGTTGATGTATACAAGTCTTTCTCTTCTCATGGTTCTCTACCTGTTAAGGGCAATCCTATCTGTTCAGTCACACTATTATACTGTAAGAAACTATAAGATTCATGGTGTGGCTCTAAGGCTAATGAGAGCCTCAAGACCTATGCAGACATTGCACAGGGCCTATGGTATGTGTCCTTTAGCAATGCTCCATAACCTGCCCTAGGGACTTCAACCCTATCCCTGGGAATTGCTGGATTTTCATGAACAAGGGAACCTTTAATTCTTGGTTGCCTTGAATGAGATCATCTCAGCAAAGATACAGCTGTCACAAACCTTAAAATAAAGCTTATCTTTAAAGAATACTTCATGATCACTTCATGAAAAGTGATCTAATAACTTACTTCTTTAGTGGTTGTAAGAAAAGGGAGAGAAAAGCCCAAACTCTGAGACAGGTCTTGGAGAAGTGACTGATACTGCTGCCCATCTTTCAAGGGCACTGCCAGAATGATAAACTGCCTAGACATCAGATAATGTCAAAAAGGAATTTGGCACTAAATTCCTGCCATTAGGAATGGTAGTCTCTGCGACAGATACAGGAGTATAAAGAGAAACGACTATCAGCAAACCAGGAAATAAGCCTCAGTACAACCACATGAGTATCACTGAAGACCATTCAAAGCTCTGACCCAAATTGGACTGAAAAGGAGGAGTGGCCCCTGTGGTGGCTGGCCCGTGAGGACCATCTGACTTTGCAAGCATATGTGCAGGAAATCCAGACCATGTTTTCAACAACCTCATATTTAATTGGAAGAAAAAAAATTTTAAATGCTTTGAAATTTTTTTCTTGCCTCTTCAATTCTCTCTTTTTTGCTTATGGACGTGAAGGTTGAAGAATAGAAAAAAAAATTTCTTATAATAAACACTAGAATGTGCTTTAATTGACCTTCAAAAGAACTGCTTTTAGACCAATTAAAAGACAACAAGAGGATTTTCTTTAAAAAATAATTTGGACAGCATAATTGTACCATTCTTGGAAAATTTGTTACCCACTGATGTTCAAAGATATTAATTAAATACTATGATCCCATTGAGGCAAGTACAGACATGCTTACTATCATATATTAGCTTCTTAAAATATATATTTTGAAATTGCCTCCAAGTATATGGTTAAAGATGGATTGTATTCTTTTTGCAGTAAACATTTCTGTAACTTGTCAGTCTTTTTAATGGGTGAAAAGGGTGATCTGAACAGCTCCCACCAGCCAGGATATTTACCCTTGGGAGGTCTCTGCTGTTTGAGGATGCCACACACATATCACCTGAGAAAGATTCACCTTGCGATGGAACTTGAACCATTCTGCAAACTCAGAAAAATAAATTAAGTTAATTCAAGTGCTGCTGCTGCTGCTACCAACCTGTCCTTCACTGAGGAGAAAAGAGAGGAGGGTCCATGTAGAGGGAAGGATTACAGGGAAAGCAAATTCAGAAATGACACAAAATATTTAGCTTCTGCCTAGTACTTGCTGGCATATATATTTATGAAAAGGGGACACATAAAGAAACACAAATCATCTACACTGAGGTATAAGAACTAAAAACTGGCATTCCAGCATGTGGCTCTATCCAGATACAATGCTTTGCTTTGTGTGTGTGTGTGTGTGTGTGTGTGTGTGTGTGTGTGTGTGTGTGATTTTCCACTGTATTCCTGTCCAAACAGCCTAATGCTACACCCACAATAAGATTCAGCCTTCGCTGTATTTTTAATTAACCAAGGCCCAGCAGTCATTTTAACAGCTCACATTCTGTGTGAGTTACAGTACGCATACTGCTGAGACATAAATACAAAGTAATCACTCTAATAAGTAGATATAAACATTTACAACAATGTAACAAGTCTCTGCAACAAATAAGGGAGTATAAAGAAAAATAACTATCAGCGAGCCAGGAAATAAGTCTCAATACAACTGCATGGGTATCATTGAATATCATTCAAAGCTCTGAGCTCGCTTCGCCTTTAGTAATTTCTATACCCCAAAGTCACTAATGAGCTTGTGTTTTCAATGCCAAAAATTGAGAACCCTGATTAGAAAACAAGAACAAAATCCAACACTTCAATTTTCATGCATGTACCAAAGACACCACAAAGAACCCAAAGCACTCCCGGGGGCTGTATCATTTCCATAACAAGAAGAAATCAAAATAGCTCAGTCCAGAAGCAAACAGGGCAAATTCCCAGGGGCCCAGTCACAAACAGTGCACCTCAAGCTGGAAGAAGTTTGACAGGTGTAAAAAGTACAGAGAAAGCAAAGGACCCAGGCCAAGGGAGGCAGAGGGCAGCAAAAGGAGATGAGGTTCAAGCAGGCAGTGGGCAGGGTGGGGAAAGACTGGTAACTCAGTAAGGGAAACAGATATCACCCCAAGCACAATGAAATCATGTCACAGTTTAAGTAAAGTAATATTGCAGACTGGCTCAGGTCTCTAAAAATCACTGACCATCAGTTAGAGATTGGATTATATGGATTATATGGCCAAATGAAGACAAGGAAAACATCAGAGTCTATGGTAGTGGGATGTTTGCTCTTTAGGGGTGTATTTTATATCCGGATATTCTGCTGAAGTCTTGTGAGCTCAAAGTGCACACGTGTACACACACACACACACACACACACACACACACACACACACTGACAGTTCTATGGCAAAGTTCTCTACAACAGAAGAGAACTGATTTCAGCTCTAAGCATGCAGAACATGGGCGCATTGTGCTGAGCAAAGTAGTGGGACATGAAGCTTGATGATAACCAGCTAAGCTGTCCACAGTGCATCGCAGCCACAAAGCAAAGTGGCAAAAGTAAAACAGGCAAACGAAGGGGGCATTGTTAGAGAATCCAAAGGAAGCTTAAGAAATTGCTTTTCTCCAGACCGTATTTTACACAAGTCAGGATATGTCAAAATAATCAGCACCCAAACAATAAAATGACTGACCCAAGTTGGTAGAGTGGTTTGCTGATGTCTTTCAAACATGGCGAGAATGTGATAACTCATTACTTACACGATCACCTGACACTGCTTGTTCCACCATCTCAGAAGAGAGGCGTTTGACTGCATGTAATGAAGCTAGCAGAACACCACTGGGATAACTTGAGCATTTACTATCTACAGGCATTTGTACAGGGAAATGGAAATAGTTTTAGAAATAGCCAAGAAAGTCTTCTCTACAGGGAGGGTGGGGAAATGGAAACGTTGAGGAGAGTGCTGGCAAATTCTAGCCCAACCCCAGTGTGGTTCTCATAGATAGATAGATAGATAGATAGATAGATAGATAGATAGATAGATAGATAGATAGATGATAGATAGATAAACAGATTAAATAAATAGATACATAGAGATCCTATTTTAGTCCCACAAACATCCCATCAATTTGATAGTTACTCTCCTTATTTCATATATGATTGATTCTGTTCCTCTCCACCATAAACCAACAAAAATTGGTCTAATTATCCTAGGAATCATAGATAGATAGATAGATAGATAGATAGGTAGATCCTTTCTTCTTTTCTTCTTTCCCCCTTCCCAGTTGTTCTTTCCTTTTAAAAAAGATAAACATAACAATGAAACCAAGTTTCAAAATAGGTTATTATGACAGTTACACTAGCTGTTACACTATGTATTGTGTCTTCCTACACAGAGTAGAAGATATAGGCATGATATCTTATCTATACAATATTAGCACAAAAGTTTTTTTAATGAATTTAGAGAAACTAGATGTATAACAATCTTAACTGTCTTTTTCAAACTTTTTATTTGGTACAGGATCTCACTATGCAGGATCAGGCTTGTACTGATCCTCTTGTTTTCAGCCTCCCCAGTGCTGGGATTGCAGGAGTGCACTACCACACCCAGACTCAGTGGCCTACTCAGTGCTCCTAGGTGTGGGGCCAGCAGGGCATGTGGTACAGGAATTGAATCCTGGGCCTTGAGCCTGCCTAAGCAGGCATTTAGTCAGCTGACCTATCTCACAGGTCCAACAATCCTATCTTGTATATATAATATTTTTTCTTTTTTCCTTCCTTAATTTCCCCTTCACCATCCAATATTATTCTTCCTTTGAGCAGATTCTTCCTGATTCGTATCTATTATAAACTTCAGGTCTCATTTACTCATCGGTTTTCTCACACTAGAGAGACACTACAATGTTTATACAAATGGGTCTTATTTGATCAATCTTGCATACCTATGTCTGATAATCTGAGCAGCAACTTTGAGGACAGCAATACATAATATAGCAGCCATTGTTAATTTCCTGTCATCTTGGTTTAAAACTCTGTAT
>NW_004524677.1:1646835-1656422 GCF_000260255.1 Octodon degus
ACTGAGCCATCTTCCCAGCCCCTATAATACATATTTATCAATTGAAAGTATTTTTTCTCAGTCATTTTTAGAGTTTTGGGGGTTTTTTTTGTTCAAAAGTCCGTAGTTTGCTCCCATCTTATTAAAGGCTTTTCTTTCTGCTGTCACCAAGCTCCAAAGTGGAATACCACAGGGCGCTAAAACACTGCATTCTAACATAACTCCAGATACATCCTTGGAAACACTCCTAAGAGAAATTCCAACTGGCTCTGCTATAGTTACCTGCTTCACAACCACCCAGATTAAACAGAGAGAACACAGGAAGCCAAATATCTGGAGTAGAGAACTGAGAGGTCTGAAGGGAAGATGATTTATCTCTCACATTTATGCCCCTTTCATACAAAACCAAGTGATGACCCATAAATTCTGTGTAGGCCACAAGAAAGTGAGATGAACAGTCTATCTCTGCTCCTTCCATAGACTTGACCTGTGATGTTGGAAGCAAAGGAAAGGAATTCCTGGATGTAGAAGAAGAAGCAGACTCAACAGAGAGACTAGCCACCTCCTGTACTATGGTATAGCAAGAATGTCATGTTGCTCCAAGACCTCATTTACTATAGAAAGAGGATCAGCCTGCCTTGCAGGTCAACCATAAAGACTGCCTTTTCTACAAGAGCGTCCCAGCTGCCTGGAGACAAGTGGGCTCTGAGCTGTACCACGGGCCAGACACAATCATGTCCCTGTCTCTACAGCACAGAAGGGGCCTGGCCAGGTTCTACATGAAAGACACACAGCTCAAAGAGCCAGCAACTGTTGAAAGACAGAGGAGTGAAATATGCAGGCTTTTCTCGGAGTCTTTTCACTAGTGCTCTTGACTTCAAGAGCACTGACTCCACTCTCTCCCTGAGGCAGAGCTGGAGAAGAGAAGGAGGCACAGAGGGGCGACATGCAGGAAGGAAGAAGCCGCACTCACTACCCCCTTATTCCAGACAACACTGCCTGGCAGGGTAGAATGGGAAGGCTGTGCAGGAGGACATGGCACTTGACTTCCTTAATATGTGAGAGGATAAGAAAGCTATAAATTTGCCTGAGAGCCTACTGGAAGTCAAAAAGAGGGAAATTTGAAGTTTGTTGCTGAAGAAATAAATGAAAATAGGTGTTCTCTATGTCAAACTATTGGGTAATTTGCACCGGGATAGTCAGGATGTTTAGAGAGTAACTTTAAAAAATGATATCTAGTTTGAAATAAATTTTGAGATTCTGATTTACCTTCTTAATACCTGCTTAATACAAATAGAGAAAGTCCCACAAACCAAAATATAATTTCTAGCTCCCAAGAAGCCGAATGAAGGGTGGGAGAGTGTTACATGGGCAAGAGAAAAGGTTAGATACAAAAAAAAAAAGCTTATCTGAATGTTGTGTATGGGCCTGAACATTAAAAATATGCATATGTATATTGGCTGCTTTTTATAGATAAAAATACAATCACTGTGGTTTAATTTTTCAAGGAAAGAATATTTTCTTATCAAAATACTAGGCCAAACAATAATTTGTCTCCATAAAAATGAATGTAAATACAGTGACTCTAAAAAATCATTTTACCTATATTTATTGACCAATCAAGCATATTATAAATGCAGAAAGACATAGGAATATTTAAAATCTAGCTTTTGAAAGTAGATGACTTACAGTTTATAACGGAAGCAAAAACTAATTTTTTTACAAAACTGGGCCTTTTTCGTATATAATGTAAGAGCTCTGTACTCCATAGATAAAAATGATAGCTCTTACAATCACAATTTTCTTTTACAGTTTTAAACCTCCAAACTTTATTATGGTAAATGGTGCTAATTAAAGTGGTGTGGCAATAAACTCAAGATATCTACTGTCCATAATCCACAGTAGTAAAGAGAAAAAATGGCCAGACTAGTGGACATAGAGTCAGCCAGTTGTTGTTGATGTTATTATTATTATTATTATTATTAGTAGTAGTAGTAGTAGTAGTAGAATGTAGCTTACCTTTCCCAACAGTAGAATGAGGAGAATAAAAAATACCTCAGAAATTGTCTCAAGACTAAACAAGTTCTTCTCTCTTACCCTTCCTAACTCAACAATTTTCTGTAATTCATCCTGAAAGCACATAATTCTTTCTCAGATCTGACAGGAAATACTAGCCCAAGTCCAGCATATCTTCTAACCCTTGCTGAGTTTAAATGAACAGCAAACTGATAATCTCTTGATTTATCAAAGTAAAGTTTGGTTAAGAAATTTTTTTCAACATGTTGCCTTTCAGGATTTGAAAGGTAAAAATTCTGAGATATTCCTGGAGGAAAGAAATAAAGAAAGAAAGAGGAATAACTAAAAAGAAAAAACCTCTGAGATAGCAAGAAGAAAAGATTAAATGAGAACTACTTCAATTTATCAATAAAGGGAGATAGTCCTCAATCATGCTTCATGGTTTAAGACAGCATGGTGCCAAAGGATTTGGAGTGATTTTGTCGTTGTTGTTGGTGGTGATGGTGGTCATAGTAGTAGTAGGTGGTAGTGGTGTGTGACAATGTGAAGTACTTGGGATTAAAGCCAGAATGTTCATACTGAAGTATATTCACAGTCCTTCTCATTTTTATTTTGGGACAATCTTGCCAAGTAGCCTAGTTTGGCCTCAAACTTGTCATTCTCTTCCCTCAGCCTTCTGAGTCAGACTAACAGTTTTAAGTTAATATCTTCATTTAGTGTCAACTCTGTGTGTTCACTTAGGAAGGAGTGAAAACAATCTTTTAGACATAGTGCACTAAAGCTCAAGAAAACTGAGAAGACATTAAAGGTGCGCTCCCGGTATAAGATGAACTCAGTTATGTAACCTGCATCAATCACACATGATCAGTGCCTTATTTGGATATGAACACACCCCACATTCAATTAGAGTAGTTCCATCTCATCCATAGTATTGCTTTCTATCATTTCAGTTATCCACAGTCAAAAATCCCTAAGTTGAAAGTTGTGTGCTGCTCTGAAGACATGATGAAATCTCAAGCTGTCCTCTTCCCATCCTGCCCATGGCACGGATCTTCTCTTTGCCTAAGGGATCCACACTGTGGATTTTGTCCAGCTCTGAAGTACTGTGGTGCTTATGTTCCGGTAGACACTATTTTACTTAATGTTGACTCTAAAGAGCAAAAGCAGTAATGTTGGAAATTCAGATATGCCAACACAAAGACACAAAATTCCTCCTTTAAAGAAGAAAAGAAGGTAAATAAATGGTAAATATTCTCAATCCATGGTAAGAACAAATCTTCCATCCATAAAATTCTGAAACAGGAGAAAGAAATTGGTACTAGTTCTGCCATAGAACCTCATAATGTAAAAGTTTCAGCCACGGAGCACAGGTATTTAGCTAAGATGGCAATGGCTTTAAATGTGTATGTGGAACACAAGAACAGAAAATGTGTTTTGATTGATGTCCACATCAATTAGAGACTTTGTTCCAGAAAGCATTAAATCTATGTAAGACTTCATCCAGAAATCATTAAGCCTACAGCAAGGGATTGCTGGAATACATGACAGCCAGTCATTCACAGCGAGTAAAGGATGGCTACAGACAGCCAAGAATAGGTCTGGACTGAAAAACATGAAAATTATTGGTGAGGGTCTTTTGCATCTTCAAGGGAGAGGAAGAGGAAGAAGAAGAAAATCAAGTCAGAAACAGTAATGTAGACACTATCAAAATTTGCCTAAGCATGTGCCCATTGAACAGATATTAGAGGTAAAATGCAGTATGATGCTTTGGAAAAATACAGCAATAAAGTCAGTTATGCACTTGCCAAAAGGTTAAAACCTCTATAACATTTTCACGATTTCGAAAGAGCCAAAATTTTCCAGTTCTGTCATTGCTTTTTATGGGGAAAACCCCTTCAACTATGTAGTACCTCTAACCATCAGTATCATCCTCTCCCTTTTTTTTTTTTTTTGTATTTTAGGGAAGGATCTACAGGGTGTTCAGGGTTTCACTACTGGTACTAGATCAGACTCATGGTGATTCTCCGTTTACAGTCTCCCAAGAGCTGGGATTACAGACGCGTGCCACCAGGCCCAGTCTCAATTGCCATCTCAGTGGGCCCTGGGGGTGAGGCCGGCACTGTTTGCTCCTGATGTGGAAACACTGACGTCCTCCACAACCCCACGATCCCAATCACTTGAAGCAGATGACACTAATGTACCACATAGGAAGCTCAGCCTAAGGCTGTGTCCCAAAGCCTGGCCATGTCACCTCACTTCATCCTAGCTTGTAGGAATTTTATGATCCCTCATGCTCACAAGACAGATGAATATGTCAACTAAGAGATTCTGAAAGACAGATGCTTGCATAACATTCATTCCAAAACAACCGTCCGTCTATATCTGTAGAATAATGAATGTTCAATTCCCTTACATAACATGCTGTATTATTGGCATATAAACTGTACAATTCTCCCATGTATTTTAAATCACCTTTAAGGTACTTACAGAATTCAATGTAAATGATATGTAAATATATATGATATCATATATATTTATAAAATGACAGAAAATGCAATTCTGTACATGTTTGGCACAGACTGAGTTGTTGAATTCTTAGCATGGAGCCCTCAGATACAGAGGGAGACAGTGTATTATTATAACTCTTCTGTATATCATTATTGTTGGTAATCTCTTACTGTCCCTAATTTATACATTAAACTTTAAGTATGTACACACGGGTATGTATATATGGGAATAACATGAAGTACGTCGAACCTTGGTACTATTCAAGGGTTCAGGCCTCCACCGAGGCTTTCAGATGTGATTTCCCACAGATACAGCAAGACTACTGCAACATTCAGGAGTCAGACAAACTGGAAAAATTATCAAAATACTAAGGCAAAAGGTGCCTTATCCCTTTTGTTTTAGGTTTGAGTTCCAGAAACCATAGAAACATTGACATCAATCTTAAGAGAAAATTCTGGGACAGGTTTTTAAACAGATGGCTTGGATATATTTAGGGAGAAAGGGGGAAACCAAAGGAGCCCTGGTAAGGTCAGCAAGAATATTTAAGTTGAAAAAATATTAGTTGCCTTTCTGATATACTTTCTCCATAGATGAATAGATTGATATAGCTGAGACATAGAGGCTCTAACTCTTTGCAAGATTTAATCATTACATGTAAACTACATTATTACATGTAATTATTACATAATTACATTTCCAAGTGAATATTCTTTCTGGTTTCTTTTCTCTAGCAATATTCTTTCTCAGCCACTTAAAACAAGACACAGATGTCATAATTATCCACTTTTGGAAGACAAAAATCTAGTTTGATGTATTTAGCAAAAAAAAAAAAATACTTAAAAGATTTTTACTTTCACATTTTGACTTCTGCACTCACTATTATTTTTCCTGCAATGACTTTCCCAAGCCCTAATTTGCCCACCAGTAAAGTTCCTGCTTCCACTAATGCTCATTTTGACCTATAATTATACTCTCTCCTACGGCTTTTGTAAAAAGCTACAGAAATGTTTTTCCTGGTGCTAAATAATTGAAATAATCCATTTGAGTTGCAAGCCATTTGTTTTGTTGTTTTTTTGTTTTGTTTTGTTTTTTTGCCATCTGTATTATGGCTACCTTGAAAGCATTTTTATAAATTCTACTTGGTATCCTGAGCACCTGAAACATAACAAATACCCAGTATTTGATGAGCAGTCACCTTGGATGATTCCAGATTAAAGCTAAACAGGATTTGTGAAATATTTCTATGACAAAGTGCAGAAGAAACTTCACGTGTCCATACTTGTGATATGTCAACCTAAGTGGATTAAGAAACCCCTGAAGGTGAGTAAAGCCCAGCTCTGGGTCTGTGTGGGTTGTTCTGCTGGGCACTGCCAGAGAAGATGAGCATGTGTGCCACCAACCACCCGGGGTGGCCCTAGTGGCATAAAAGGGGAAGAAAAATGAAATTGGCAACAGTTGAAAAGCTCCATTCTGCTTGATTGGATGTGTCTTTTGCTACCGACCCTACGGACATCAGTCCACAGTGCAGACTCGCACCGGAGGCTCTGTGGGGACCTTCCGGGCCTTTGGTCTCATGTGCTATGTTCTCAATCTCTTTTGCTCCACAGCTTCCAGCTTCTTGCACTGAGCAAGACCCTCCAACATACTATGGACTCTCCCACCTTGGGTCTGGTAAGCCTGCTTAATAAACCCACTCACCATATAGTGCAGTTCTGTTACTTAGGAGACCCCTAATACACTACAGCTGTGTAGATAAATAGAAAGGGAAACTCCTGTACCATGAAAGGCATTCATGGGTTCATTGCTTCAGACTTCTATGTAAATTACTTGCAGGAAATTTAAACATAACATAAAATGGAGAGAAATCTGATCAACTGAATAACATTTTCTATCATTACATTATACAAAAAGAATACAGATTGCCCTGAGGATAGGAGACAAAAGGTGGTTCCTAAATTTTCCTGCTGAGAAAGCTCAGAATCACTAGGAAGGAGAAGCACTATAGATTCTAACACTATCTAACACTGGAGACTGGACACAGCCTCAAGGACAGGGCCTGGCTGATACAGAGCTCCCCTTTCACAACCCCCATTGTCAGTAGGCATGCAGTGGCCCTGGGAGACTGTGTGGACAGCATCTTCACCAGGAAGGCTGTCATCGGTGTAGGGCTGCGAGCAGAAAAGTGACACGTTATCTGAGAGCCAGGCCCCGAATGAGCAGGTTCACTACCAAAGAAGGCCGGTACCTCTAAGGAAGTTCCCTGCTTGATCTTCCTATGACTTTAGCTCTGTCTCAGTTCACCTTAGGCTGCTAAATCACCAATTACATAAACTTATTTCCATCAGCCAAAAATCGCAAGACATTTTTATGGCAGCAATTAAGTCAAGGAAAGGAGTGTAACACTTATGGCCAATTATCCTGAGAAGACTTCTCCCATTCTATGAATAATTTAAAACTGTGTACATACATCCACACATACATATATATGCAGATATATACAGGAAGAAGGTTCCTTACTAAAACAATTCACTATCAAAAATAAAAGTGACAATTGTAACTATTTCAACTTTGTACTTGCAATGAATTTCAAGGAAAAAAATGAAGTCTGAAACCAGAGATGAAAAGTAAATGTAAAGTAACTCTGAGAAGGAAAAAAGAAAAACAGAAACACAAGGTAAGGAAAACGAAAGTAATACAAATGCAAAACTGAAATACAGCATGCACCAGGCACAATGAATATTAGAATTGCTATAACAGAAACACAAACTCATTATGTAGAAGACAAATGGTAGAAAATATCCAAGCAAACAAAGAAAGGCCAAATTACCAGATAAGCTAGAAAATGAATATCCAAAAGATAGCTATGACTTATTCCTAAAGAAGATAATGGAAAAAACTGATTAGAGATTAAAATAATCAGACTAGGAAGATAGATCGGTGGCCTAAGAGCCTGCCTAGCAAGAGTAATCACACAGGTCCCATCTCTGGCACCACATGCTTTGCGGGCCCCAGAATCCAAGGGGGACCATGCAGTGACTGAAACCGAGCATGGTGATGCACACCTGTAATCCCAGCCCTGAAGAGGCTGAGACAGGAGGATCACTAGGAATCCAAGCTGCACAGCAAAAACCTATACCACATAAGTAGTTTAAAATTAAAATAATCATTAAATATACATTTATTTATTTATTTATTTATTTGATGCAAGGTCTCACTATGCAACTCAGACTAATAGTGATCCTCCTGTTGCAGTTTCTCCAGTGCTGGGATTATAGACATGTGTCACCACACCTGGTTTTTGGGCTGGCACATGTATGGTATGTGTTATTGAGGATCGAATTCAGGTTCTTGTGCTTGCCAGGCAGGTGCTTAGACAGCCAAGCTATCTCCCCAGCCTAAAAAATACACTTTTGATCTATAGAAATTCCAAGATTTGGACCAGCCAGCTAGTTCAGCAGTTTAAAGCACCTGTTTAGGCAGGCACAGGGACCACTGTTCAATTCCCAATACGCTGTGCAGGCCCTGCCCCCTGGGCACGCTGAGACAGCAATTGATACTGAGCATGGTGAGAGTTGTGCCTGTAATCCCAGTGCTTGGGAGGCAAAAAGCAGGAGAACCATGAGTCCTATCTGTGTAGTAAGACCCTGCAGACCCTGTACTAAATACATTAAGAAAAAACCTGGATCTTTTATCTAAAGGGCTAATAAAAAATAAAACTAACCCAGGAAAAACTATCTTCCTAAACAACAAAGACACTTCTAAACCTCAGTGACAATGATTCCCCTAAGAGCCCAAGTTAAAGAAGTCAGAGTGCAGATGATGAAAATCTAGGTAGCTTCAGAAGTTTTCTAATAGTTATTCTATGCTAAGATGAAGTTGAATTACATTCAAATATCAAGTTTTAGAAAAAATATATAGTTATTCAAGATTCTGGTGCAGAGCTGAATTTCAGATCATACGTAAATACCAAAGAAGGACATTCTCCTTATGCTAGGACTCAACTCCAGAGTACATAGTACTTTCCCATAGTTATATACCAGCTAATCAACAGGTGACCCATAGCAAAAATATGGAAAAAGAACCTATGATGACCAATGAAACACCAATAATTAAAAAAGATTCTCTATCAAACCAAAATTGTTGAAAAACTGACAGATCATGAACAAAATATGAATTTCAAGTTAGTATTTAATTTTGAGAAAGAATTCAGTTTCACTAGCAATACAATAATTTGATACAATATTCTAGCAGGATATTTCATGTTGATAACATGAGATGGCTTCAGAGTGATGCAAAAATGGACCTTTGTACGTGACTGGTGGTAACTAATATGTTAATCCTTAAAGTCTTTCTGGAAAGACATTTACCAATATCGATCAAAAGCCTGAAAAATGATTTATTTTATGACTTGAGACTTCCACATTAAAAGTCCTGCACAAAAGCATGAACAGTATATAAGAGCAATGTGGGGAAAATTATCCATGTTTTCACTTAACATTTCTGATTACTTTTCATGTGCCAAGTATTGCACTAAATGGATATTACTATCAACTGAATGCAAAATATAGATGTTGAAATCCAACCCACAATGTGATGGGCTTAGGCAGTGGGTTCCTCAACTGTGAGGCAGGACTCTTATGAATGGGATAAGTGTCCTTTCAAGGAAACCTAAGAGAGTAACTCTCATCCTCAGTCAGGTGAGGATGTATCATGACAGCTTTTGATGTCCAAGGAATCACACACTGACTTTCCCTGCGTCTTGATCTTCGAGTTCCCAGGCTCCAGAACTGAGAACAACAAATTGCTACAGTTGATAACTCTCCCCATGGTATTGTTACAAATACCTGAAAGGACCACACCTAGAGTGACAAACATGAACGCTCAGGTAGCAGATCTCAACGTCTGTACACTGTGACAGGACAAAGGTAAGCAGGCATGTCATTCAAATTCCTGAACATCTTACCTAAAAGATACATGAGAAACACTACAGAAACTTTTTGAAGTAATGCAACAACAAGAAAGTGATCGAAGATAAAGAGTGTGCCTAAGGAGAGTCAAATGGAGAGAAAACATTCTCTCAGGCT
>NW_004524677.1:1663667-1666984 GCF_000260255.1 Octodon degus
ATAATATTCAAATAACAGAACTAAACAAAAAAAGAGGATACAGATGAATGTCCATTTTTTATCTGTGTATTCAAAATGGTTAGGATAAATATATAGTTACATTCTCTTAATGAATAGAGGGATTTGTTGTAATAGTGTTTGTAAATAGGATATCATGTCTGCATCTTGTACAGCAAATAACCACTAGGAATTAGTGGTTAATGTGTTAATTATTGAGACCATCCTACCAATTTGGTTTGAAACTGTCTCATTGCTATTTGTTTCTCAATAAAATTATGGGGGAAAAAGACTTAGATATAATCTAAACATGTGTGTTGTTTGATATAACTATTGAGTAGCATTTCTCAAAATGTTGCATAACAACAACAACAACAAAAATGCAGTGTTCTCTGTCACATTATATTTGCAGATATTCCTCAAGAGTTCCAATATATGCTGCCAAATTAAAAACTGTAAAAATTGCTGAGAGTAAAATATCTGCTTCATTTTTAAGGTTCTCAAAACACTTATTTTTAAAAATACAGTTCTATAGTTTTTACCTGGTAATATAAAATTATATTTGATACAGTGTCATAAAGAATAGCATAAATAAACTGTGTTAATTACCTGCAAACCCACCATAAATATTTTTTCTTGATATTCTTTCCTCTTTCTGTTCGTATGTAGCCACATAATCAAAATATGTGTTTTGAGACCATTTAAAAATACTATCATTGTTCTTACAGATTCGTTTTGTCCCCTTTTGCTCTTTGCTTTTTCCTCACAAAAATCTGAACTTGAAGAATCAAATAAATTTTTTCTGTATTTGTTTAATTACAATTTTTCATCACAGACTGTTAAATTGGATTATTCCTGTACTCCATGAGTAGGATGAAGCTTTAAGCAGCATATGAGTGCCTAAATGTCCTAAAAAGCTTGAAGAGAGGTCCTGGACACATCTTTTATGAAGAAAGTTACAAGTTGCCCTATAATGTGAAGATGAATTTATACGAAGAGATGTAGATATATAAGAATAAACCATCACATTCTCTTCCTAGTAAGTGAGGCATACTACCCTCTCTCCAAGCCCAGTGCAGGGATGAGGAGCAGAGAGAACAACAGGATCCTCAGGAGAGTTAAAGATGCATAAGCGGACTCCACTATGTTGTTTCTGGTTTCTTGTATGTCAACCTAAAAAAAAAAAAAATGATCACCCTAGTAAGTGTATCCTCTGTCATTCCAATAAATGTTTCATCTATATCTACCACAAAAGAATTCTTTTTTATGTATTTGGTACAGGGTCTCACCAGGCAGCTCCAACTCATAGTGATCCTTGTCTTCAATCTCCTCAGTACTGGGATTACAGACCTGCGTTACCACACCCAGACTAAGTGGCCTGCTCAGCAGGTCTGGGGGCAGGGCTGGTGCAGCGTGTGGTGTCAGGGATTGAACTCTGGTCCCTGCACTTGCCTAAGCAGGCACTTAGTCCACTGAGCTATCTTGCTGGCCCCACAAAAGAATTCTTAAAAGTAGGATATATTCCTACAGGATTATCAAGAAATATATGATAATAGTAAAGCTGCAAGATTTCCCCTGACATCAAAAGAAAGAGAAGTTATAAGAGGAATAAAATACATTTCCGTAAGTGTGAGGCAAGAGGATGATTTTCCTTTGACAGTGTAACATAAGGAGACTACGGCTGCCTTAATAGAGTCCCTTTCAAGGTGCCTTGCAAAAGGAGGACCCAAGATTTGTATCCTTTGGGGGAAGAAATTACTAAAACTGATGAAAAGTGCATCTCTCAAATAAGGAGCTGAATTTTTTTTTAAAACATGGTTCAAGGTCTTGGACTGAGGCTCTCTCGCTGAAAACCTAAAAACGTTTCCCCCAAACACAGAGCTGGCAGCAGGCAGAGAGGCGTCGGCATGTGCGTACCAGGGAGGAGCTCACCTTACGTCACGCAGTGCTGAGGTGGTGCCTCTCATCTCATTTCTCTGTCTGCTCTAACACCAAGGAAGCAAAGGTGACAAGCAAATGAGAGGGAAGACAGAACTAGAAAAAAAAATAGTGTTGAAAATATAGGTGACTCTGCCTCACTGCTCGCCCCTCGTCCTGACGGGTGCTGACCAAAGGAAGGTCAAGGTCAAGCTCAAGCCAGGGCTGAGGGAGACTGCACCTGGCCAAAGGACCTAATTGTCATTGTTCTTATGCTGGATTTTTAAAATTATCTTCCTTTAAGAAGACTGAAAAAAGCCCAAGATATGAGATCAAGATGTCATCTGAAACACAAATGAGAAATCCGACAAGTCTGGACATCAACAGAAAAAAATAAAATGACTTCCAAGTAGTTATTCATAGTACAAGATGCAGGCATGATATCTTGTACTATGAATAACTACTATGAAGACAACAATATGCAATGTATTAATTGTTGTAACTGTCCTACTAACCTGTTTTGAAACTGTCTCATTGCTACCTCTTTTTCAATAAAATTAATATAAGAAGAGATTTTATCTAGTAAAGAACAAAACAACATAAAAAAAAAGAAAAGTAAAATGATTTTTATTATATCCCCTCAGGCTTCCACATTACATAGGCTCTGTCCCTCTGTGTATCTACCTCCTTAATTACAGATATACAGCAATGCAGTTATGAAATGCAGTCTTATTTTGTGTTTTTCTCCATATGTCCATCCCTTGTGTAGCACTAAACTCTGGAGAGCCCTCAGACCAGCTCGAACTCCATCACAGTTACAGTTGGTCCTCAGTACTGATCTACGCCAATCTCATTCTCATACTAACAGTCCTTCTGTTTTATTTCCTTCCTTTAACTTCTCCAAAAAAAAAAAAAAACCACTGCAACTTATGTTGCACAAATTTTTACTTTTATGGGCTCATTTTCCAGATGTGGGCATGCAAGGAAAATGTATGCATATTACATGCCAACATATTGTAAAAATAATTTATACAAAAAGTACAACAAAATTTCCCATGGCAATACCTAAATAATGCCGTATCCTTAGAGTGCCCACTAGCATCAAATATTACCACTTTTTAAAATTTTTATCAATATAATAAGTAGAAAGAGATTATTGTTATTTTAATTTACATTTCCTTATCATGCCATTTGCTTTTTTTTTACTCAGGTATTTATCCTTTTTTAAATGAATTTTAAGGAGTCAGTGGAATAATATAAAATTTAAAATATTTATTTTGAAAGTACTATGTTAAATCTATCATGTAACACACATAATTTTTCTCTGTTTTAATTTTAGAATAATTGTAGATTTATAGAAAAACTCCCTTAGTGATTTCCTGGAGTTATTTTTTTAATTTTTT
>NW_004524677.1:1667084-1674699 GCF_000260255.1 Octodon degus
ATGTGGTGCTGGGGGATTGAACCGTGGTCCCTGTGCTTTGCTGCGCTTGTTTTAAGTAGGTGCTTTAGACCACTGAGCCATCTCACCAGCCCCCAGATTTCCTGGAGTTTTTCTCATGCTTTCAATCCCTCTTCACCCTGTCTTCTTACATCATCATGTTATGTTTGCCAAATGTAGTAAATCACACTGGTCCAAAAGAAAGCAATAGACTCTATTTGAAATTTTCCAAGCAGTCTTCCAATGTCTTTTTCTTGTTTCAGGATCCAATACAGGATCACACTATATTTACTTACTATGTGTTCTGGTTTGTGATAATGTTTCAGTCTGTTTGTTTGTTTTACATGAACTTTACCATCATAAGGAGTATTGATCAAGTATTACAAAATGTCTCTCAATTTCAAGTAGTCTGATGTTTTGTTCATTGGAGCATATGTGTGGGGGTTTTGACCTAGTACCACACAGGTGCCCTCCCCATCTCACCGACTCAGGTAGAACTGCTATCTGCACAGCACTGCTGAGCACAGCAGCCTTCATCATTTGGCCACCACAGGTTTTTATCAGGTCTCACCACTGCAAAGTTATTATTTGTTCTTTTGCATTCTGCATTTTTCATAATTATAAGTCACTAAAGTCCTATGTTAAAAAAATCAAGTATATCTTTTTCACTTAAACTTTAAGGTTTCCTGTCTGAAATATTTCCTACATAAAATATTTCTTCCTTAGGGAAGAAGGAAGCCTCCTTAGCCTGACCATCAGCTTCATTCAGATGTGCGTATCATTGTCTTCTGTTCCTCCCCTCACTTGGTTGCACTAAGCTAAATCTCTTTTTTTCTTCATGTATCAGTTGAATACATTGCTTTTTTTCAAAAATGTATTTTATTTTATTACATCTCCAATTTGAATCTGGGTGATGTGTCTCAATCTCCCAAGATATAGTGACTTTTCTATTGGACTTTCCCTTTAGACCTTCCCATTAGAGAGAGACTCACAGCGACACAGACAGAAACAGAGACAAAGACAGAGAGAACTCTGTATGCTGCACTAGGTTATACATTACAGTGGAGTAGCAACAGTGTTCATCCTCTTCCTTTGGATTTCCAGGAGCTAACACAGCACTTAATGCATACTGTATACTCAGTAAATATTTGATACATAAATAAATATCATTTCAAAATACCATTGTCTTACTCTACACTGCACCCAATAACAGAGCACCTCTCTTCCCATAGTCTTGCAGCTATGTATTAAGAAATATTAACTTTCTAAAAAGATAAGATTCCTTCCCAAGAGTCTCTCATGCATGGCTTGGGGAAGATAGCTCAGCAGCATAAGCAACTGCTTGGCAAGTGCAAGGTCCTTAGTTCAATTCCTGGTACAAAAACAGTGTCTGCTGGGCTACACATTATGGCTGTCAGTACTAAGATCAACCCCCAAGTTACTAGAAGAACATGAGCTCTACCTGGAGAGAGTGTAAACAAAGTTATCTTTTTTTCAATAATCAACTTCCTTAGCACATGTAAACAATTTGGGGAGTTTTGAGACACAGTGAAGGTTTGGAGAACAAAAATATGAAAGGAAGAAGAGGAAAAGGCTTAGAAAATAGGGACTGTATAGGGGTAAAAAGCTAGTTCTATAAATTTTATTTCAAATTCTAAGCTAAGCAGATAGACTGTAGACATAGCAGTGGCATTTTTAAACCCTTACTACAGATACTTATTTAACTTAACAAGAGAATTAAGAAATATAAATTTTAATGAAGAGCTCTTGACCTTCTATATTAGGTTTAATTTATTTCTCTTTTAAAGTGTTTAAGTATTTTTATTTAATTCTGTGTTGTCAGTGAATCACTCCACCAAGCTAGAGGTAAAGCTTACAATTATGAAACTCAAGCATATTTATGACTTCTGATCCAACGACCTCATAGTACTGCAGACTGAGTGAACCCCAGGACTCCTAAATATTAACTGTGTAATTTCCACTATAGCCCTGCTACTTGTAATAAATATGCATCTCAAAAATAAAATGAAGTCACTCCAATCATCTAGTGTTTTGCATGACTTTTATTTCATAAAGCTGAACTAAAACGTATTTAATAAAGACACTCTCAGCTTCCCAGAGAGTGATTGCTTGGATTGCCATGTGAATATAATAAAGAGGAATTTAATCTAAGTTTGAAATGTCTCACATAGGTATCTATTTCCTAGTCCATCAGATACTGCCAGTTATTTTCTGTTCTATAAATAAAGCCATGAGCTAGATGCTATGCTCACTATGGCGCTAGCCCTGGATAATGAAGTACATGTGTCCCAAATTCACTCTAGCTCACCAGTAGATCGGGAAGTCTAAAGAAGAAGAGAAAGCAAATATAACTGCCTTTTTTTCAGAAAATCTTTTTAAAGGATTTATAATTTTCTATCTTTCATTTTGTTTCTAAGGGGGTGTGAAATACTTTAAAATGTACTCATTGAGAAGAAGTTAGATATTTTGTAGAATAATTAGGCAATACCTGAAAGTGAATGGAGTTTCTGAATCAGTATATTCATTGTCTTTATAATAGCCAAGTTATCCTCATGTTTTTCTTGTCAACATGGCTATAAAGACTACTATGTACTCATTTTTAAAAATTTTATTGAGAAAAAAATTGCAATTAGAGTTTCAAAGCAGGTTGGTAGGAGAGTTACTTCAATTAATACATTGCATATTGTCTTTGTAGTAGTCATTCATAACTCAAGATGCCATCATAAGTCCAAACACTATTAGTTCAAATCTTGTTTCTTATTGAATTAAAAGAATGTGGCTATATATTTATACTAAAAATTGTGTATATACAGATACAGAATTGTCCTTCATTTATATCTCCTTTGTATGTTTAGTTTTGTCAGAGATGGGTATTCCATTGCCATCCAAATATTGTAGGTGCATGAAACCAGCAAAATATTCCAATATAGTCCAGTAGTCCACAATAGTAGTGGGTTATCCACAGAACTGGCAATGTCCAGACCTGTTGACTTGAGCCTTCCACAGTTCTGTATATTAATATGGCTTCATTTTTCATAACTTGTTTCCACACATTTCTGCTGGATGGATAAGACCAAGATAAAGCAAGACCTACAGATCAAGAAATGTAATTTTTGTATCTGACAAGGTCAGTCAAGTCCCCTCAGGATTACCCCAAAACCCTGTACCACACTTTGTAGATCCCTTGTCAGTGTCAGCCATGTGGATGAGTGAAGGCCACTGCTTGACCAATTTGCTCTCTGTGAAAGCCTGAGAGAATGTTTTCTCTCCATGTGACTCTCTTTAGGCACACACTACATCATCGATCGCATTCCTCTGTGGCCCCATAATCATCTTGATCAAAAAATTTGGGACACAACTGAGTTAAATGATACTACAGTATAGGTTCTCCTACATCCTGGCCCTAGCCTTTCATTTTTTAAAAAAATACAAGTACACAAATACAAATATTCTGGGCTGTCCAGATAGCTCAGTGGACTACAGTGTCTGCTCAGGCAGACACTGGGCCGGGGTTCAATCCCCAGCGTGCCATGCCAGCCTCGCCACTGGGAGGTGCAGAGATGGTGACTGAGACTGGGCTTGGTGGTACATGCCTAAAATCCCAGCACTTAATAAGCTGACAACAGGAGAATCAGTATGAGTCTGATTTGTGTACTGAGACCCTGTAGGCCCTGTCCTAAATACATAAAAACAAATATTCTGTCTTCATAAGTAAATGTGAAATGAAAAGAAAAAAAGGAGACTATATCTATCCGTTTTGTCATAGTAAGTAATGCAAGCTTTCTAAACGGAAGTATTGGAATAATTAAACCAATTTTCCAAAATTATTTTAGCGTATTCAATTACGAGTTCTAATTATTTTAGAGAAGCAACTCACAGTGTTAATAAGGAAGACAGAAGTAAAAATCATGGTGGAGTTAGGTTTCATGCTTCTGCATTCCGTAAGCTTTATTAGACAATGTTAATCAAATATTTGATGAATAATAAGAGCCTTTTGGGACAGTAAAATGAATATTATCTTTACGAGTCTGAGAACTAGGTTGAAGTATAATCACAGTCAGTTAAGGTAAGTGGGTTTCGCTGCCAAAGGGAACATTGGTTATTGAAAAGAGGTCTCTGGAGAACTGTTTCATATTAAATGGGAATAAACTAAGATACAAATTAATGCATGCCGAGTTTATGATGTAAGCTCCTCAAAACCAAATGCTAGAATAATGTCTTCTAGTCTTCAACACACAATGGAGTAAGGATGCAAATGTGAATTTCTATTTATTTGGCTTTCCACATATATATTTGTGTTATGTGAAGTACAAATTCCTGTAATCCCAGCACTTGGAGATGTTTTCCTAGGCCTTTTTCCCCTCTATAGATATCTTTATTTAGAAGACTTTTAAAAAGAACCTAGTATTTCTTGGACTACCTACCTCATAACCATCTGGGAATGTTATTTAAAAATATAAATTCCTGTTATTCAACTTAAAGCAAGTGAGTTATTTCCTAGGTCACTGATAGGGATTTGTTCTTGAAATAATCTGCCCATCTAACCTTAATCATACCAGTATTTAGATTGTGAAATGAACAAATATGTTGACCATCAGGTTATTACAATTACAATTCTTTCTCAGACATTAACACGACAATGTTTATATTATAGATCAATTAGTTCATTTTACCTTCTTAGTGCATATCACATGCTGAAATAATTAACCTTATTGAAAGGCTATTGCTGTGAGTAGAGAACACCCAGGCCTATGGTCACACGTACTTCTTCATTCAGCCCACCTCTGTGATCATCAATGACAAGGATGGAGTCAGCTCACGTGAGTCAGTTCAGCATCATGTGACCGTGGCTGGAGCTGTCCAGGGAGCCATGTGCTGTGGGGTGTTTCTCCATGTGCTTCATTGCTTACCTTCTGTATAGTACCTGGCTCTGAGTCTCTCACAGGAGTGACATGAGCAGGTCCAACCAGACAGTCCTATTTCAAGCCCCTTCCTGTGTCACACCCGCTAGTATTTCATTGGCCAAGATAAGTCATTGGCCAAGATAACTCTGAAGCCAGAGGGTGAGGAGGCGCATTCCACACACCGTGAGATCAAGTGAAAAATCAAGGGCACAGGAAGATAGATTCCTACCAAAGCAATCATGGGGAAGAAGGTAAGCTTAGAACAAGCCTTAAAGAACTAACTTACATTAACAGAATCAGAGGAGATACACACACACACACACACACACACACAGACAAAAGGGATGTGGTGGTACATACTTGTAATCCCAGCACTCAGCAGGCTGAGACAGGAGGATTGTTCCAAGATGGAGACCATCTTGGGCTACAAAGTGAGCTCAAGGCCAGCCTGAACTGTATAGTGAGAACCTGTCTCAAAAAGACAATGACAAAAAAAAAGAGAGAGGAGAAAAATCAGAAGAGACACGTCTTTGCTACCCTCTTACTAACTGGGTGGAAAACAAATATCTGGGAAGAGTGATGTTACTCACTGACATTTACCTAAAATGTCACTAGTTAAGTGTATTTCCTGAAGTCCTTGTGATATGTAGAAATCCCCTGGTATAATTCAAGCTGTATAGAAGAGATAACATTAAGCCTAAACACAGTGGCAAATTTTTGCATCTTTTCTTTCCCAAATGAAAGAAAGTGAGCTATCTTCACAACATATTCATAAATCATACAGGTCAGAGATAAAGTAGCAACAGGTAAAACAGAAAGAAAGAAAGAAAGAAAGAAAGAAAGAAAGAAAGAAAGAAAGAAAGAAAGAAAGAAGAATTAGAAAACTTGACATTAATTTCATTCTGTCATAATCATAGAAGGAATCCTAAGAGATTTTGGGTTCTACTCAATATTAGGATGGATATATGCCGAAGAATAGTATAAGTGTTAATAAAAAAAAAAGAACTCAGACAAAGATCCAGATGAGGAGGACAGAACTAGAGGTGTCTCAGATACAAATAACACATAAAAGATAAAAAAGGTGATAAAGCCATGGAAGGATATCACTGAGGAAAAGGTATACAGAGGCTCTAGGACAGAGCTAAAATCAAAACACAAAGAATCAAGCTCCTTTGCCTAGAGCAAGTCAACCATCCAATACAGATAACAAATCTACAACAAATATTTATTTTTTTTTAGAGACAGGGTCTCACTGTATAATTCAGACTGGCCTTGAACTCACTATGTACCCAAGGCAGGCCTCAAACTCACAGCAATCCTTTTGCTTTAGCTTCCCAAGTGCTGGAATTACAGGTGTGTGCCACCACGCCCCAAGTCCAGACAACAAACTTTATTATCTGCTCTAAACATGATAGCAGAGGGATATTCTCATTTGCCTACAGCGCAATTTTTTGTCAAACAGTCCAGGAAGCCGCTTCTCTGGCATTACAGCTCTTTTCCTATATAAAAATCACTTTCCTAAATCCAAGTAGGTAAACAAATAAATAAGAACAGCTTAAAGCTCTCTGTGACAGAGAAAGCATTATGCAAAATTGTGAACATATTTGTATCAAGGTTTTGTAACTGTCTAGCTACTATTTTGGAAAATTATAAAGTCATTCCAATTCCTTTGCTTGTAGAGTGGCATTTGCTTTTATTTGATTCAGGCCACACCCCTAAAACATGATTTCTTTAAAATGTGTCACAATATATCTGTCATGCTTTTAAAATATTGCAGTGTTTGATTTCTATTAAGCAACATGAAGCCAACTTGGTTGAACAGTAACCAAGTGATAATAATTGTTAAAATTTTAAAAACAGGAATCTAGAAGGTACTGCCCGAAGTACTTTCTGTATGTCACCTTGCTTATTTCACACAACTACCTTCCTTTCTTCAAGCAAGAACATTTGGACACAGAGTTTCGGTGAGATACCCAAGTTTGCACAAATAGGAGACGCAGAATGCAGATCCCACGGTCTGACTCCAGAGCTCAGCTGAGAGCGCAGCCTCCTTACCCAGGTGGTTCCATTTGCCTCTTGTCTCCTTGTAATTATTTGAGGCATAACTTCTAAATTGGGGATGATCTGATGGGTATGTATTGGCATACTCAGAGCCCAAATCCTTACCAAGAACACACGGCTGCCTGTCTGCAAGAAAGATGCTAAAAGCATTGGAGAAATGAAAGTTAAGGCTTATCCTGTCTTACCCACTCGGGGGCCCCCTCCTGTCCCTCTCTCACACAGGAGTTTTCTTTCCCTCAGTAAATGTATTCTGCTCATAAAAAAGCTTATCCTCTCAAAGGGCTACATTATATGTCAGCTGCTATTTCCTTACGTTTAGAACTGTAATGCTCCTGGTGTCAATGGGCTGTCAGGATGCACGCAGTCTCCTTAGCCATCATGTACCAATATGAGCCCCAGCTAAATTATTACAGAGAATAACAGTCTTTCTCTGTCAGAGCATCTGGAATATGTACACATGTGGACAATATTTGATTTCTTTTCTCTTTTCTTTCTTTTTCTTTCTTTTTTTTTTTTTTTTTTTTCTTTTTTTTTTTCTTTTTTTGGCAGAACCAGGGATTGAAGTCAGGCTCTTGTGCTTGCCACGGAAGCGCTTATTCCACTGAGCCATCTCCCTGGCCCCTATTTTTTTT
>NW_004524677.1:1674799-1675860 GCF_000260255.1 Octodon degus
TAACAGTCTTTCTCTGTCAGAGCATCTGGAATATGTACACATGTGGACAATATTTGATTTCTTTTCTCTTTTCTTTCTTTTTTTTTTTTTTTTTTTTTTTTTTTTGTCTTTTTGAGACAGTCTAGCTACACAGATCAATTCCCAATATTGCAATTTGCAATGGTCCTCCTGCCTCAGTCTCCCAAGTGCTGGGATTACAGGTACGCACTACCACACCCAGCTTCAAAATTCATCTTTATTGTTCTAGTTGGCCTTCTCATTGGAACCCTGATGTCCAGCAGCTACCTGGCAAGGACACCACTCACAGCACATATTTCCCTTAAGACCAGCACTCAAGTCCCAAACTTCCTTACTGCTTGGCTGGGTCCAGTAACTCTGGTGGCCACTGTGCTGTTCTAGAGCTCTGGGAGGAAGCTCAGCCCAGGGCAGGATGGCTCACAAACACCATCAGGGCTGTGGTTTCCTAACTGGGTCCATAGGAATGTTTGTTCAAAGCCTTACCAACTTGTCCTTCTGTAGTTATTATGACAGTCCCTGACCAGCCTAGGCTACCTAGCATGTTAAAGGCAGTCTGAATAACACAGTGAGACACTGTCTCCCCTGAAAATAGCTATTTCTGTTCATAATTATGAGGCCTCTTCACTAAATGCCTTAAATGTATCTATTATTTGGAGAGAAAGAAATGACAAAAAGGTCTGTTACTTCAGTTTTTCACTTTGCCTTTTCTCTTAGTACGCATACAATTGAAAAGGAGAAAGGAAGAGGAGGAGGAGGAGGAGTGTAAAGGGGAGAAGGAGTGAGAAGAGGAGGAGTGAAAGGATGAAGGATAGGGAGAGGAGGAGGTAAAGAGAACATAAAGAAGAAAAGGGGGCCTGGCATGGGGGTGAACATCAGTAATCTCTGCCCTTGTGAGACTGAGGCTGCAGGATCTTTGCAACATGGAGACCAACCTGGGCTATAAAGTGTGCTCAAGCCCAGCCTGAACTACATAGTGAGACCCTGTCTCTCAAAAAGGCAGAAAGAAAGAAAGAAAGAAAGAAAGAAAGAAAGAAAGAAAGAAA
>NW_004524677.1:1676393-1680795 GCF_000260255.1 Octodon degus
AAAAAAATCAGACTTTTTAATGCTAAAATGTGTTCATATATAAAAAAATGTGTTCACATGTCAATGAGTTGCAGAAGCTTCAAATCATTTGACCCTTGGCACAGGGGTTTGACTAAGGACAAGTATATAAATATCAGCCACACCAGCAATGGCACCCATGGACTAACAGGCTCTACATGAGACAAAGTCTCATTGTGCCTCAATTTTCCCAGTAGGGAAGTGAGAACAGCTGCTCTGGAGGCAGTCACCCAAGCAGTCACTCATGCCTGTTATCTCTCTGCAGACTGGGACACTTTCTTCACCACCAGCCTGGATGGGCCTTGAGAGTCTCAGAGAGGCTGGGCCCTGCCAGGACTCAGCAGAGCTGTGTCTCTAGGGGATGACACAACGCTGGGGACAGAGGCAGTGACCCGGAGAAGGTCTTACCCCATATTCTGGGAGAACTTGGCTCAGGATAATGAAAAACTGCAATAAAATGCTGTGTATTCCAGAAAATTGTATCTAGTCTCCCCTTGACAGTGGAGTCATATGAGAGCCAAAGTTTGAGCCCACAGCTTCTGACCCTTGAGGATAAAAGACCCTCTAGTGTGGACATCACTGGTGGCAGACAGTGTTCTTCTGGCTCTTCCTGGTACCTTTCTGGAACCTGCCAACTCACCATCCAACTCCTATTAACCCATGGGAAAAAAGAGCTGTTCCTTCAGTATGCCACACTATCCAGGTTGCCACAGTTTAAAGTAACCAGCAGCTGTCCCTGGCCACCAATACATAGAGAACTGTAAGTGTGCAAAGGAAGATAAGAATTCTATATAGATTTCAGGACCTCAGGAGCCACCCAGAAGAGAAGAAAAAAATCACCCAAGAGCATAACAGAATGGATAATAGAGAAAGAAAAATCCCTAAGCCAAATAGGGTCCAACTATTTAAATACAATTGAAGATAAGAAAGACTTTCTGAAACCACAACAAAAATAGCGCTGTCAACTCGGTGATGAATTGAAGAAGTGGGTGGTAACCATTGAAGCCTGACTTAGTAGCCCTAGATGATACAGGATAGGAAGGAATTCAAGATACTGAGAGCAGGGGAGAATTGAGCTTAATGTATTCAGAGAAAAGATATGCAATCTAATAGTATCCCCCAGAAATATAACATGAAAATAGAACTCTTATGAGAAGAAAGCAATTGTGATGGAAAAAAGATAACTCATCAAGTGATAGAAAATAGCATTGCATGAATTAATCTAGACCTTATGAAAAACTAAAAAAGTTTATCAAGTTTCAGAGTTTTAAAAAGGACTAATACATAAAATAGGTACACTGTGATAAAATTCCTAAACACATAAAAATAAAGAAAAATGTCTTAGATGATTCCAGACTGATTGATAAAAGTTTAGTGCATGTCATGTAACAAAATGTCACTTCTTGACGTACTAAACAGTGGCTAATGACGTCTCCCAGTTCTAAAGGCAGAAAAGCCTGAGCACAATTAGCTCAGCAATCAAAATGAGGGAAGGAAAGATTTATTTAGCTCACAGTTACTGGAGATTTCAAGACGCTGGAGAAGAGGGTGAGGTGCAGCCATGTCCAGGATGACCTTCTCCACATTTTTAAGAAAGCACAGGCTAGCCAGTTTAATGGTTCATGCCTCTCAGGTGCCTCCCCTCAGGCCCTGTCCTGGCCCTCTGGTGTCATCCCTCAACCCACTCTTTGCTCTTCCAGCTTCATCTGCCCTATAACTTACATGAGGCTTTGGAGGAGACAACTAGACACAAACCATAACATTCCGCACTACCCCCAAAATCTCATGTACATCCCATTGCACAAAAGACATTTTAGTCCATCTCTGAGAGTTGCCAAAGTCCAAACAGTTTCAGCATTGCTGAAAAGTCCAAGTCTCAAGTCTCCTCCAAGATCCAAGGCAAACTCTCAACTATGAGGCCCTGTACAAATGAGAAGTTAAATACATCCAACATTCAAAGGCACAAGATAAACATTGCCATTCTAAAAGGTATACAAAGGATACAAACCTTTAGGGTGAAAACAAGTCCAAAATCCAGCAGGGCAAACATTAAATCCTATAATTCCATGTGGAACATCTGAAGCAATGTGTGGCAAATAGTGAGCTCCATGGGGCTCCACCCTTATGGCTCTTCTGGTGGTTTTAGCTCTCATGCCTTCTCTCTCAGGCCAGCTTTGCTCTCTCTTTGTAGTTTCCCTTAGATGATTCACATGCCTAGCTCTTCCAAACTTCTGGGGTTTCCACAGAATAGGCTTCTCAGTCACAGCTTTACACACTGCCCTCTCAGGGGCACACTGCCTGGCCTTCACAGGCCTTCTGAAATCAAGGTGGAAGCCTTCTTAACCTCAGAACTCCTGCATTCATGTGGATGCCATGTGCCATGTGGATGATGCCAAGATCTCCTGTCAACTGGAGCAGTAGACAAGCTTTCCTCTTTCTTGGCTGTAGGGGTCAAGTGCTCGGATTGCTGAGCACTCTGACCCTGATTCTGAGAAACAAATTCTCTGTGTCTGCACCATTCTGTAATCTGGTGTGGCTTCCGCCTCCATTCTGGAACATGGAGCTCAGCAGCTTTCTCCTCAAAGTAGTCTCTCACCCTTATGATTCTGAGACTGCAAATGGTGAGAACCTTCCAACTCCTGTGAGTCCCTGAGGACATCTTTTCTATTCTCCTGTTTCTTCTCGGCAATGGAGATCTCAGCTCTATTTTTGTAGTCCACAAACTTCCCGGAGCTTCCTTTCTGGCCAAACTCACAACATTTTAGGTCATTCTGCTGGGCTCTTTGCTCTTCATTATCAACATAAATCTGATTAAGAGCCCTCAAACAAAAAGTATGCCACTGCTCCAATATTTGACTACTTTGAGATTTCCTTTGAAAGATTATTCAGTCCTCCATGCTTAATTTCAGTCTCAGGCAGGCTCTGAACACAGGCAAATTCAGACAAATTTTCTGCCAAGCTAAAACACAAATGATCTGGGGTCCAACAACCAATACAGTCCTTCTTGCCTGCAGAAACCTCTCCAGCCTGGTCCTTACAGGTAGGTTTTCTATCAATCTTCTGGTCTGAGCTCTGACCAGAATCTTCCCTACAGAACAGCCAAAGCTGTTCCACTGCTTCGCCTGTAGGTGACATCTTCAAACCTTTCTTATCTCTTCCCATAAGCCATTCTCAAAAGCTTGTAATTCACATCATCGCATATAGCCACAGCAATGGCCCCACTCCTGATACCAAATTCTGTATTAGTTACTCTTGTCTCATTTCTGGGACAAACATCCAACAATCAAAATGAGGGGAGGAAAGATCTATTTAGCTCACAGTTCCTGGAGGTTTCAAGATACTGGAGGAGAGGCTGGGGCTCTGCCGTGTCCAGGAAGACCCTCTCCACATTTCTGAGAAAGCACAGGCTATCCAGTAATAGTTCATGCCTCTTGGGCTCCACCCCTCAGGCCCCAACCTGGTCCTCTGGCCTCACCCCTCAACCCACTTATTGCTTCTCCAGCCTCATGTGCCCCATAATTTACATGAGGCTTTGGGGGAACAACTAGACACAAACCATAACAATTAGGGACAGCTTCCTTACTTGTACACAACTGTTTACTTGTATCATTCTACTTATATCCTCATGACAGAGAGAAGACAAAGAGGAAGCAAGCTCTCTAGTGTTTCATCCCGTCTAGACACAAATCTCATCATGATGGTTCAACCCTTATTACCCATTTACCTTCTGGATGTCTTATAACAAGACACCAACACACTGGCAAGTAGGGTTAAACAGGTGAGTTTTGAGGAGTCTCAAACCTCTTCAAAAGGAGCAAAGAAAGAAGCAGCAGACTGACAAGATAAAAGAATGTGATGCAATACATCTGCATACAGTCAAGGATATGATCATAATATGTCATAAAAATATAAACATGCAGACAGGCATGGTGGTATATAACTGTAATCCCAGCACTACAGAGGCTGAGGCAGGACAATGGCCCTGAGTTAAGGCTAACCTGAGCTATGTAGTGAGCTCAAGGCCAGCCTGGACTACATAAGTAGACCCTGTCTCAAAAAATGAAAGAAGGAAGAAAGGAAGGAAAGAAAGAAAGAGAAAGAGAGAGAGAGTGAGAAGGAAAGGAAAAGAAAAGAAAGAATGAAAGAAAGAAAGAAAGAAAGAAAGAAAGAAAGAAAGAAAGAAAGAAAAAATGTGAGGATTTTAAGACTGCATTACTCATGTATCCCATCTAAAATTGATAATCAACGAAAATATCAGTCATAAGTAAAAAGCAAGCTGGCATGGTGATACGAGCCTGTAATCCCAGAACTTGGGAGGATAAAGCAGGAGGACTGCCATCATGAGTTGAAGGCCAGCCTAGACTAATAGTGACACCCTGCCAAG
>NW_004524677.1:1681395-1683675 GCF_000260255.1 Octodon degus
AGAATTGGAGAATGATATAGTAAAAGAAGTTGGGCTTTGGAGTAAGTCTTTATGAAATAAATAGCAACATGCTCAGATGGAATTGCACACAACTATGTCAGATTGCCATTACAGACTATGTGACATACCTCATAAAAATAAAGGAAAACTACTGACTACCAGAAAGGAGTTAAAATAAACCCTTCATATTAAAACAGGGCAAGCAAATCTCCACAAAGACCAAATTTATAGCTTGTGAGCCTTTCTGAGGAAGAGGAACTACACACAACACTCACTTTAAATACTTTCTTAAAAGAAGGAAACATATAAACTATACAATAGGCAATAATAAAATTTAATTAAAAAACAAAAGTAAAAAAACAAATCCACAATTTGGTGGTTTGCCATGTCTAATAATATAGGAAGCCCTTGTAATCTCTCAAACAAAAAGAAAGGCAGATATCTAAGATAATAAGAATGAAAAAGGTACAATCTGTTACAGAGAAAATATTAAAGGAAATTTTATTAGAACTATTAAAACATTTGATGGTAATAAACTTATAAGCCATAAAGAAATCAATAATTCTATAAAAGTAATAAAAATTACCATGATTCATTTTAAAAGCAGGAAATCTGAATTAAAGCAATTAGTTTAAAGTTGACTGAAACAGTGCTGAATGATCTTTCTTTTATAGAGGAACCTAGATCAACTGTTCCTAAATTTTAGGTTAACTTCGGCCTAGCGATATTGCTAAGCAGCACAAGAGTCTTCTGGGACATGGAAGGTCCTGAGTTCATTTCTGGCACCAAAACTAAAAATTATGTAAACTTTAAAGAATAAATAATTTGAATATTTTAATTGAATCTTCCTAAAGTGCTGGGAAAACAGTTCAGCAGCCCAGTGTCTGCCTGGCAAGCACAAGGTCCTGAATTTGTTTCCAGGTACAAAAAATACCTTCTTAAAGTATAGAGCATAACAGAAATGATTTTTATAAAATTAACATGAGTTAACTAAAAAAATTGATGAAGCTAGACCAAAATATCTATAGTCTAGTCTTATTTATGAGAATAAATGAAACATTCACAATGATATTACCAAAAAGAATACAGCCAGCTTGTCATATAGACAAATTATGTTTATCCTAGGAAAGTCACTTCAATGCCAACAAATTTATCCATAAATTATATAAAATCAAAGTGGTAAAACAAAAAGCGTGGCCAATAAACATCAAATTTGCAATTGAGTCAAGAAGCTATTCCTAAAAATAAGTGTAAACAGATCCATGAATCAATATAGTAGGATAAAAGTCTTCAAATTCATCAAGAATATATGGAAATTTAAAACAGTCAGAAGTTCCTGACAGAAGCAGGTAAATTCCAAGACAAGTCATCGACGAATTTTGCCACTGTGTCATCATCAAGCAGATTTAGATGATGTAGGTCAATCAATTATTGGAGCCTCCTGAGACGGTTAGGAAGCAATGCTAGAGCAACAAATGCGGTTGTGCTAATAAAACTTCCAGTAAAATTTTGGCGTAAGCAGAAGAATCTTTAGTAAAATCACCAAAATATTACAGTAAATGCCCAAAGCCATGGCATGATCATTTACTATCAAGAATTACGTACTATAAACAGTTGTATGTGCTACTGTTCCATAAACCTGACAGACAGTGTAGGGCTGCGGATGTTTGTTTACACCCACTTTGCAAGAAAATATGTGAGTAATGCATTGTGCTACAGAGGAACTTGGTGGCTGACTACAACGATGCTCAGTGACAGGAAGTTTCCAGCTCTACTTTTACAGTCCAGTGGGATCCGAGTGGTGTATTCAGTCCACCATCAACACAATGGTAATTACATAACACATGAATGGATACAGAAGAGAATTTCCCTTTAATTGACAAAGCATAGTGAATGATATTAATTTGAGAGCTAATTTTCTTCCATCTGGAAGAAAATAGTGGACCACCAGTCATAGCACATGCATATACGAGCTGTACATGGATTAAAGACATGCAAAATATAATAGCTTTAGAAGAACATTTTAGTAGGCTCTACATGCAGGCAAAACAAAAAAAATTTCAAAAGATTTCAAAGCAAGAAAGGTAAGTCAACGAATACAGATAATATATTGATTACATCGAAATTTAAAGACTGGGTATTTTGAAAAATAATATTTATTGGAAAAGTTATGAAAGATATGACATGAAGGCATAAATAGCCTTCTTGTCATAGATAGAATAAAAAGCACCTTAAAATCAACAAGACATAGACAGTGCAGTTGTGTCCCCTGTATGCCAG
>NW_004524677.1:1685840-1688364 GCF_000260255.1 Octodon degus
TTTCATTTATTTGAATTCTATAATGAAAGGTGAGGTTTCCCTAATTTCTCACTCAGTGTCTTCATTGTTTGTGTACAGGAATGTTTCTGAGATGTAAGTGTTGACTTTGTAGCCAGCTGCACTGCTGCATTTCTTTATTAATTTTAAGAGTCTCTTGGTGGATATTTTAGGGTCTTCCATGAAGAGTATCATATTTTTGTGAATATATTCAAAATCCTCTATATAACTTTAAGATATGTAATATATTATTAATTATATCCCTGCACTTTGCCTCAGATCAGCAGCACACATTCCTCCTATCTGTACCTGCTAACAAACCCCTCTCCATTCCTGCCCTTCTCTGGGCAACCATATTTATATCATCAAATAATTTTTCACTGTTAAAAATATCAAGAGTCTCTATAATGGTAGAAAAAGAGAAACAATTCTCTGTCTCATTCAGCTCGTTATGCTGTGCTGACATAAACACAGACTTTCAACAATATGAACAAAACTGGGTGATTTCCTAGAGCGAGTATTCCAAGATCCCTGTCACTTTTCTCAACATCATCACTCTACCCAATAACAGTATTTTGTCTAACCATCTTGTGCACAGCACGTACTTAATTGTATTTCTTAGGGGCATGCATAAGATGTTATCTTGATTTTAAAGGGAATATTCAGCCTTCTGAGGTCAAACAACATGTAGAATCCCACCGTCTTCAATGCTTGACATTCTGCTAATCACTTGTCAATCCTTCAGCTGAACGTTTTAGAGAATATTGAATGTTATGTATCAGTTATATGGAAAGGATACAACTATGCATCACTTGGTATATTACTGGATATGAATTATGTAATTATGTCAAACTCAGAAAAGATAGGGTAAAAGATTCAATTGCCTGAGAAAGTCTTAAAAACAACTTCGTAAAAGGAGAACCAAAACTTGAAACAGATTTAGAAAGATGCCTAAGGAATTCAAGTAACAGAAGATAGAATGAAAATTATGTATATTGTAATTGAGCATAAAAGTATGAAGTTTATTGAAGAGTTTTAAAATTTTTCTTGCATCCCATAGTTTTGTCTTAGACTAGTTTTAATCCTCACCCATACTCTTGACCATTAGTAACTTGACAAGCCAAATGCATCATCCTTTGGAAAAACTCTGAATTTAGCATGATATTCTACTTGACATGAGTTTTACACAGATGACTAAGAAGATCTTTTGTATAACAAGTAAAATTATTTATTCTTATTGTGCTGCAGAAGGAGCCTCATTAAATAATACTGACTGCATTCATAATGAAAGAGATAACAACAAAGAAAACGTAAAGAGAAATTGAGCATAGTGATACTATGTAATGAGATTTATTATTAAAAGAAAATGCATTTTGATATTTAGGGAAAGAAGAGCACATTTTTACAATGACGTTTTCCTCACAAAAGTACTCTGGTTCTTAGCTTTCCTTTGTACTTTATTTCCCTTAGGTTGGGAAGTGATGTTCCTTTTTCACATATGACCCTAAGGATCTCATCCTGCATAGGCTTTCACGGGCTTGCCCAACAGTGTTTCTCCTCGGGCAACATCCTATAAAGCTGACAACAGTAGAAGCCTACAGTCTCCAGAGAATGGCTCAGACGTCGGCCAGTGTTTTGTTACAAGGGCTCCTGAAAGTGGTGAAGCACACCATTTGCAAGGTTCCTGCAGCTGTCATCACCTCACCTCCACTATAGCCTCCTTTGCCAAGCTCTAGGTCTCTGGCAACTGGAGACCGCTGCAGCAGCCACCCAGAAGGACTTGGTTTAGCTCATGCACTACACAGATTCTTTGCATGGGGACCCTGGCAATTCTCACATAAGGTGCACCCCTGAGGGCTGCCCACCACACCCACATGAGAAATGGAAGCAGTCCTGCAGCCTCCAAGGCATCTAACTGGAAGCCCTGGTGGCCACTCCACTCCACCCAGCTCTGTCTCCCTGGCCACACTGGCTTCCTTGCTGACTTTCATCTTTTCGTCCTGCCCCAGGAACTCAATTCTTGCTAGTTTTCTACATGGCTTCTTTACCCATTTCCTGTTCCCTTTCCTTATCCAAAAGGATTTTCTTGATCAGTTCATCTCTTAAAAATAAAGTCTTCACCTTTCTATCTTACGTTTAGTTTTCTTCATAGCACTTATTGGTTTTGTTGCTGTTGTTGTTGCTTCTGCTGCTGCTGCTGTTTCATTTTGTTTCTCCTCAGTACATTGTCATCTTAGCAGGACAGTCAAATGGCTTTATTTATACTTTACTCACAAAACTTGGAATAGAATTAGGATAGGAGATGTTCAATTAATATTTGCTGAATGAGTGAATCATATGCAAGACTGTATGCATCCACATGCAATGAAAAGATGTGAAGTGGACAAATGGACTGAGTGAATTGCTAAAACAGTAAACAAGTTCTGAAGTATGATGTTTATTATGAAATTGTATCATTGCAGAAATAAGAGAAATGTAGAGTGAATTCTAAATCAAATCCACTTAATTTCACTCAATACTGGACATG
>NW_004524677.1:1688464-1704841 GCF_000260255.1 Octodon degus
AGATGCATTTGTTTTTCCATACATTCCAGTTCGTGGTAGGTTGCATATACAGATGCAGAGCCCACATATACAGAAACCACTTATTTTTATAATTTTATTTTTTGATCAACAAATTTATAAATATTTAAGAGGCCCAGTGTGATGTTAGAATACAGAATTTCCTGAAACAAGGTGACAGGAATTCAAAAATTGTTATGTTGCATATTTTTGTCTTCAGAGTAATTGTACAGATTTCCAGATATAAGCATGGAAAATTAGTCAAAAAATTTAAGTATGACCTGTTCCTTTCAATAAGTCAGTAGAAATCAGCAGTACAATTACCCAGGCTACCCCGTGTATGTACATATATATTCTTTTTCCTTGTTTTTTTCTCTTCTCCTTTCCCTGGTCTCAGTTCTTTCCTTTTGGGCAGTTTATTTCCCTCTCACTGTATCTATCGTACCTTTGAGATTTATATATTTTTTCTTACCCTAGAGAGACAATGTGATGTTTCCACATGTGATTCTAATTTATTTCACTTATCATATGGTCTCTAGTTGTGATTGTCATTCTTTCTGAGATGAGATGGAATGCTTCTGTTGTTTTAATATGTATTTCTCGAATAAGCAATGACGCTGAGCATTTTTTCAGATTTTGCCATTTTTATTTCTTTATCTGAGAACTATATATTCATCTCAGATACTCATTTTTGTATTGTATCTTTAAATATTTTTTTGTTTTTTAAAAATTCTATATATGTTCTAGTTAGAAGTCTTAGATTGGGTTTGATGGTGCGCACCTATAATCCCAGCTCTTGGGAGGCTGCAAGCAGGCGGATCACTATAAGTCCAATCTAGTAGTGAGACCCTGGACACCCTGTAGACCTTTCCCTAACATACAAATAAAATAAAGCAAAATGGAATAAAATATAAAATAAGATGAAATAAAATAAAATAGATAGAAGTCTTTTGTCTGAGAAAGAGTTGGCTAAAGTTTTTTTTCCAAATGAAAAACAGAGTTTTTTCACTCTGTTGGCAATTTTTTTTATGTTCAAAAACTTTTAAATTAGAGAAATTCCCAGTTGTTGATTCTTTGAAGAATTTCCTGTGCAGTTTGGTTTTTGTTCTCTGCCTATTCATATGTCATCAAGATTTTTTATTACACTCTTTTCCAATAGATTTAGTGTTTCTGTTTTAATATTGAGATTTTGACCTATTTTGACCTTGTTTAAAGTGATGAACATGAGTCTAGTTTTAGTCTTCAGCATATGGAAAGTCATCCAGTGAGTGATTCACCCCTTTGTCAAAGATAAGTTGGCTGAGTGTGGTTGGAGTTATGTGTGCATCTACTAATCTTTTCCATTGACCCTCTGGTCTGTTTTTTTGTTTGTTTGTTTTGTTTTGTTGCATTGCCATAATGATTTTATCATATCAGTCTTTTGTTTGTTTGTTGTCTTTTTGCAATACCTGCGACTGAATTCAGGACCTTGCACTTGTAAGGCAGGCGCTTATGCCACTGAGCTATCTCCCTGGCCCACATTATCACATTAGTTTTGAAGTATAATTTGAAGTATAATTTAGGGATTGTGATGCCTTCTGCCTTGCCTTTGTTATTCAGGATTGCTTTTTCTATTTTAGGTCTCTTCTGGCTCTAGATGAATCTTTGGAATGTTTTCACTAGATCTGTGAGGTATACTAATGGTATTTTAATTGGGATTGCATTAAATCTGTGTAACAATTTTGGAATGATGGCCATTTTCACAATGTTGATTCTTCTTATCTAGGGGCAAGGAATATCTTTCCATTTTTTGAAATCCCCTTCAATCAGTGTTTGGTTTTTTTTTTTCAGAGCACTGTAATTTTCATTGTATAAATCTTTTATTTCCCTTGTTAGATTGATTCTTAAGTATTTCATTTATTTGAATTCTATAATGAAAGGTGAGGTTTCCCTAATTTCTCACTCAGTGTCTTCATTGTTTGTGTACAGGAATGTTTCTGAGATGTTTATTATGAAATTGTATCATTGCAGAAATAAGAGAAATGTAGAGTGAATTCTAAATCAAATCCACTTAATTTCACTCAATACTGGACATGGAAAACTAGATCTGGGACCTAGCTCAGGAGGACAATCAGAGTTTTATATCCAGGTGAAAAGAATAAAGAAAAAGCTGAAAACTTTTTTGATGAAGATGTCTAGCTATTCTGTGTATACACATGCACACATGTTCACAGTAAGTCATTTCACATCGTAGTATAAACTAGGACAGACTCCAAGTTGATTTAAAAAAAAAAAGAGAAACTTCTGAAATGCTTGGGTTTCTTCATTTTACATTCTGTATAAAATTTTCACATTTCTTTTCTGGGAATTGGTAAGTTAGTAACATGTGAAACTTACTTGCAATGATATCTTAGTCACATTTCTTTTTAGAAAAACTTGCCTACTTCACGCATATTGTGAGTGTTACTCAGGAACCACAGAGATGGGATAAGCTATAACCTTCTATCAACAGGATGAAGTTATTATACTCACAGTATGATAAGATTTTATTAAAAAAAACTATTTGGCTTTTTCTCTTTTTCTCCAGTACCATTGAATAGTACCCCTTCTTATGAAATAACATTAGTACTGCTTCCCTGAGATCTCTTTGATAGACTATCTCTGAGGGAAATCCTTTCCAACTCATTCCAATTGGTAAGCAATGATAGTGGCACATGGTCATTGGGGATTTCCTTAACTGCTGTAAACTATGTAGGTCTCAACTTAAAAAAATAAAATGCAATAGCACTCTCAGGTGCACTCCCTTCTGCATCCTTTCTTCCTGCATACTTTGCTCTTTTCTTCTCCCTTTTTCCTCTAGCACTTCTGAGTCTTCATTAATTATACTTATCTTGAGGAAACACATGCGTATATATAGGGAAAAAATGCCTATATATCACATATTTATAATCAACTTTGAAAAGCAGAGAAAGTATTTTCTAGATGCAAAACAAAATCTATTTTGTTTGGTTTGAGATAGGTCTCACTTTGGAGATCAGGCTTGATTTGAAACTGTGTAGCCCAGGCTGCCCTTGAGCTCAGGGCAATCTTCCTGCCTCAGCCTCCCAAGTAATGGTATCACAGTGTGATATCATTTAGCCGGTGTGAGCCAGCACCCAGCTAAAGTCTGTTCTTAATTTTTATCAGAAACTGTTACAAAAAAGTAATTATTTGTATGTAAGTTAGCAGCCAACAGTGTTTAAAATTTGCTGTATGTAATTTTAACAGAGTTAGTCCTCAAAGGCATACTGGTTACTATCCCATTTCATTTTTATTTTAATATTTAGAACACTACTCCTTGGTAATATTTAGATATTTTCCTTTAGATGATCCAATTATTCTATCCTATTTTTATTTTAATAATCAGAACACTGCTACTTGGTATTATTTAGATATTTTTTTTTAGATGAAATCTATTTATGCTGACTCCTGACAGACAGGTGAGGTACTGTTTTTAACTTTGCTATGATCATTCTATCGATAGCAAGTGTTTGACTCCAGTAACCAGATACCCAAGGCTCAGTGTTGGCCATAAGGAAAGCAGCTTCACCTGGCAGCAGAGCCAGCTCCTCTGCTACATCAGATCTTTATATCTTAATGAAATGATCCCCATGCAACCCCATCTTGGTGGGTGACTCATACTGGGCTAGCTATGCAAGTGTGTCCTGTGCTCACAAGATCACAGCAGAAAAGTTTTTCAGTAAGCCTGTACACACAGCACCCTAAGGCATACCAAAGCCTGTCGTGCAGCACCCTGAGCTATACCAAAGCATTCTTCACTTAACAACAAGCAGACTAACTAAACACTTGCACAATGTGTCCTTTCCTAAAAATTAATTTTGCTGGTATAGTTTATATACACAAAATGATCACATTCATTAAAGGGAATTTGTACTTCTTTATGATATATCTTTCTCTCCTTATTTATGAAGGCTTTGTTTCCATTTTTATCCTTCTTTGTCTTTTTTTTTTTCCTGTTCTTCATTTTCCCCTCCCCCTCCCTTGTTCCCCTCAACAAAGGCACTGCTGGTGTGAAACTGAGGGCTAACAGACATTCACAGTGCCACATGTGGCATCAAACTACAATGATGGTGCACTCTTGGAGTTATATCCCCCAATAAATCAAACACAACAATTGTATTAGGAAACACTACATGTTCAATACTATAAGACCTACAGGCTTTACTCACAGAAACTTCTAAATATTTTACTAATAAATGCTCATCAACAGATGCATGGATAAAGAAAATGCAGCGTATATACAGTGTAGTACTGTTCAACCATTACAAAGGAGAAATTTGAGTCATGTTTAGGAACATGGATGCACCTTGTGTTCATAGTGCTAAGTAAAATGAATACAGAGAGTTTTAGAAGGATCTTAGAAGGAGGCTTTGTCTGGAGGTTAATTCTCTTTCTTTGCCTTAAGACATGAAGAAGAGAGACTCAGTCATCTTACTTTTTATCATCACTCTATGGGCATACTAAACTTTTAATATTTTGGGGTTGTTGTTGTTGTATAAGTTCTCACGATGCAGCTCAGACGCATAGTGATCCTCCTGTTTTCAGCCTCCCCACCTCTAGGATTACAGGCATGCATTACCACCACCCCCAGCCTCAGTCACTGGCTCAGCATGCCCGAGGGCAGAGCCAATGGGGAATGTGGTGCAGGGATCAAACCCTGGTCCTGCACTTGCCTACGCAGGTGCTTAGTCCATGGAGCTGTCTCCCCGGTCCTTATACTAAACTTTTAATGTTTTCCTGCACACTGATTTTAAAATAAAATAAGGAACAGTTTCCATGTGTGTCTTTTTCTTTATAACTACAATATGCCTTTCATTTTGTCATAACCAGTGACACCATCAATATGTGAAATGACTCCCAGAAAAAAAAAGGAAGAAAGAAAGAAAGAAAAAGAAGGTCCTTGCCACATTGAAAATCAACAGGCTAGTGAAGGACACATTTAACAAATAAACATGTGTAATATACATGTGTAATACTAGGTGGTTATAGGTAGAATAAAGAAAAGTTATTATTAAATAACTATTAAAGAAATAAAATAACCAGAAAAGATAGTAGAGTGGTGGAAAAGTCATTATTTCAAATTAGAAATTGAGGGAAAGTCTTTACAAGGGACTTATGTTTAAGGAGAAGTAAGAGTCTCGTGCTTTGAAGTGTACTATGAGGCAAGAAACTTCTAGTGAGGGAAGACATCAAATGCAAACTTATATGCTTATTAAAACTTCAGATCATTACACCAGCTACAGTGGAGTCAGAAGGACAGAGGCAGAAGCAATACAATTATTTTAAATGCTAGAAATGTACTGTCTGTGTAACAGGAAAGATCTAGAAAACTTAAAAATTTTTCTTTTGTAGTATTTCCAATATAGAAAGATACAGAGAAAAATAAGCATCCATATGCTCAGCACACCACCTAAGATATAAGATAAAAAACTAAAGCTGCTGCATACTGCTACAGGAACAACCAAAAGATACTCAACCCAACAAAAGAATTCTAAGATCTAAGATTTTTAGGGAAGAAAAGTTAAGAAACTCCTTCTAAAACATAAAAGGAAATGGTAGAAAACCTAAGCAGGCACTTAGTAAGAGAAAATATTTAATATAAAAAGAAAAAATTCTTTCCAAATGATTTAGACATTAACCAAATTTAAAATTATTTTTAAAATATAGTTAAGATTTTTGGTAAACTTTAGATAATAATGATGATGATTCAACAACCTGTAATAGTAAAATGGAAAACACAGAAGAAATGGACAGACTCCTGGACACATATGAATTACCAAAATTGAACCAAGAAGATATAAAAATTCTAAATAAGTCAATATCTGAAAAAATAATTTAAAAACCTACTAATAAAGAAAATCCCAGGCCCTGATGGATTCATTATTATATTCTACAAGAAACTGAGAGAAGACTTAATGTCACTAAAGCTTAAACTCTTTAATGAAATTGAAAAGGAAGCAACACTTACAAAATCATCCCTGGAAGCAATTATTACTCTGATACCTAAACCAGACAAGGTTACAACCAGAAAAGCCAACTTCAGGCAGGATGAGGCAGGATAAGCCAGGAACGTACATCTCGTGAACGTAGATGTAAAAATTCTCAATAAGATGCTGGCAAACAGAATGCAGTTAATCTTCAAGAGGATCACACCCCCATGACTAAGTAGGATTCATTGTAGGTATGTAGAGATGGTTCAAAATAAGCCAATCCATAAAGGCAATATACCACATTAACAGAGCCAAAGACAAAAATCACATGACCATCTCAATAAACCAAGAAAAAGCATCTGATAGTGTCCAACACCCACTCATGATAAAAACACTACAGAAAATTAGAATAGATAGTCTTCATCTCAACCTGATAAAAGCTATTTGCGACAAATCAACAGTCAACATCACAATAAATGGCCAGTACCTGAAGTTTCCCTCTAAAATGAGGAACAAAACAAGGATGTCCATTACTACCACTCCTATTCAATATAGTCCTGAAAATATAAGCAAGAGCAACTAGACAAGAGAAAGAAATAAAATTAATAAGTTTAGGAAAAGAAGAAGTGAAATTATCATTATTTACAGATGACAATTTACTCTACATAGAAGACTCAAAAACTCCACAAAAAGATTTCTATAGTTAATAACCAAATTGAATAATGTAGTTGTATACAAGTCAACACTTAAAAAGCAATAGTATTCTTGTACACACACACATGCGTGCGTGCACACACACACACACACACACACACACACACACAAAGAATCACTGAGGGGGAAATTAGGTAAACCACACCCTTCACAATAACATTAAAAAAAATGAAATACTTAAGGCATCACTCTAACAAAGCAAGTTTAAAAAAATCTATACTCTGAAAATTATAGTAGTCTGAAAAAGGAAATCAAAGAGAATGCCAGACAATGAAGGCCAGGTACATGCCTATAACCTCTGCACTTGGAAGTCTGAGGCACAAGGATAGTTGCAAGTTCATTGCCAGTCTAGGCTACAAAGTACCAGCACAACTAGCCTTCACTAGCCTGAACTGAATACTGAGACCATGTCTTAAAAAGACAAAAAAAAAAAAAGGAAGAAGAAGAGGAAGAGGAAGGGGAAGAAGAAGAAGGGGAAAGGGAAGAGGAAGAAGAAGAGGAAGAGGAAGGGGAGAGGAGAGGAGAGGAGAAGGAGAGGAAGAGAAAGAAGAAAAGGAAAAAGCAAAAGGGAGAAGGGAGGTAGCTCAGTAGTACAAGTCCCTACCTGGCAAGCACAAGGTTCCAAGTTTGATCCCTGGTACTGCATGTAGTGCCAGTCCTGGAACCCTGGGCATATTGTGCCAACCAGTGAAACTGGGCATGTTGGGGCACGCCTATAATCCCAGTAGTACGGAGGCTGAAACAGGAGGATCATTATGAGTCTGAACTGTGTAGTAAGACTCTGTATCAAACAAATAAAATTCAAAAATAAATAAATAAATAATTTTTTAAAAAAAGAAAAGATAATCCAAGATATCACTTGGACAGAAAGAACCAATATAACAAAAATGGCCCTATTCTCAAAGTTGATATAAGGAGTTAATGCAATCCAAATCAAAACAATATTATCATACCTTACAGAAAACATTCCTAAAATACATGAGGAGCCAAAAAATAACTAGAATATAAAAAACTATTCAAGAAAGGTAATTAGGGGATGTTACAATTCCTGACTTGAAATCAGACTACAAACATACTATGTTAAAAACAACATGGTACTTGCATGAAAATCAAATCTGAGGATCAATGGAACAGAACAGAAATTGCAAAAACAACTCCAAACACACCCAGCCACCATATCTTTGACAAAGGAGCCAAACACATTCACTGGAAGAAAGCCTCTTTATTAAATGGTGCTGGACATTCTGTACAGATTTAAAGTTTAGCATATCAATGATTGATGGAAAATACCTGTTCCATGCTTTGTCTAAAGAGTTTGACCTTTAGACAGATACTGATGTTAAGCTCAACAGCCTATGTTTTAGGGAAATAATATCATTAAGCTCTCTTCTGGAGGGTTAACAACTTAAATTTGCAGACCAAATATTTAGAAAAAAAAGAAGTGCTAGGAGGATAGCCAACATTTTGGTCCTAGCCCTTCAAAGTCAGTGAGGACTCAGGACATAAGAAAACCTGTACTGTTACGTCCTATAACTCAGTGGTGTCCCAAATTTTCTGATCAAGGAGATTATGGGGCCAAAGAGGAAAGTGATTGATGATGTAGAGTGTGCCTAAGGAGAGTCACATGGAGAGAAAACATTCTCTCAGGCTTTCACAGAGAACACATTGGCCAAGCAATGACCGTGACTCATCCACATGGCTGACACTGACAAAAGATCTACAAACTGCAGTACATGATTTCAGGATAATTCCTGAGGGGATTTGACTGACCTTGTCACATACAAAAGTTACTTTTTTGTTATGTAGATCTTGCTTTACCTTGGTCTTAACCATGCAGCAGAAAAGTATAAAAATGAGGTATAAAAAGTAAATCTATATTAATATGCTGAGCTGTAAAAGTCTCAAGTCAACAACTTCTGACATTGCCAGTCATGGGGATAACCTACTACTATTATAGACCACTGGACTATATTGGATTATTTTGCTGAATTCATGCACCTACAATATATGAATGGCAATGGAATACCCTTCTCTGACAAAAGTGAACAAAAAAGGGGGATATAAATGAAGGACAGTTTTGTAGTGAAAAAAAAATATATATCTGTATATATAAAATAGCATAGATATACAGCTACTTTCTCTTAGTTCAATGAGAAGAAAGTTTGAACTCAGTGTTTAGACAAGGTATCATGTCTACATCTTGTACTATGAATAGCTACTATGAAGACAGCAATATGCAATATATTAATTATTATAACTGTCCTACTAACCTGTTTTGAAAGTGTCTCATTGCTACTTCTTTCTCAATAAAATTAATATAAAAATATTTAAATAGTTTAAAAAATTAAATGGTGGTAGTAAAAGTGGCTTTCAACACGCCAAAAACTAAAACCAGACCCATCATGCACTAAACTGAAATTGAAATGAGGAGGTGAGGAGATGGCTCAGTAGACTGAGTGCTTGCCTGACAAATTCAAGGGCCTGAATTCAATCCCCAGTTCCACCAAAAAAATAGTAAATAACATAAAATAAAATAGAAATGAATTAAAGATCTAAATAGTCAAATAGAAGCACTAAACCTGCTGGAAAAAATATAGGCAGAACTGTTGAAGAGAAAGGTGTATGTAGACAGGTCTTGAACAAAACCCAAATCACACAGGAAATAATACAAGGAATCAATAACTGAGATCTCATTCTATTAAAAATTTTTGCACAGCAAAAGAAATCATCAACAAAATAAAAAGACAATTCACAGAATGGAAACAAAATTTAGCTAGCTGTCCCTCAGACAAAGAACTTGTGTCAAAAACATATGAAAAACTGAAAAATAAAATTAGAATCCCCCCCTCAAATTTAAGGACTCAATCCAAAAATGGGTATCTGATATGAATACATATTTCTCAGATGAAGAAATACAAAAGATAAATAAATACATGAAAAATGTTCAACATCACTGGTTATGAGAGCGATGCAAATTAAAACAACATGATTTCATCTCACTTCATAAAGAATGTCCATCATCAAGTAATCAACCAATAACAAATGTTGGCAAGGCTTTTGGGGGAAAGAAACCCTTCTCCACTGTTGGCAGGAGTGCAGACTTGTGCAATCACTGTGGAAATAAGTATGGAGAATACTCAGAAAACTAAGATGATAAATCCCACTTGACCCAGCTATTCACCTTCTGGGTATTTTCTCAGAAGAGTTAAAAACATCATATCATAGAGATACTCATGCACTCATACTTAGCTGCAGTTTTAATGGTAGTGGATGGATGAAATGACTTGGTGATACAGGATTCCAAAGCAAAAGTTCAGTATACTTAACGGACAGTTCTCTCAAGTTGTTCTTAAGAGTTCAATAAGGGAGGATGATATGGAGGATTTCTTTTATATACTGAAGTGTATTTTTTTATTTTAGAAAATCTAGCTTTCGTGATTTTCTAAAAGAGTATTTAGTACTCACTTGAAAATTTATTTAAATATATTGAGATTTATGAGATTTTAGTTATAATCCACTTGTTAGATGACTGTTTAATCTTCAATATAAATTAAAATGACAGAAATTATGCACAATACATTTTGGGTATATACTTAATTTAGTGTCTTTTCAGATTAATAATATAGATTAAGTACAAAAAGAAAGAGGATATTTAAGACCTTCCTTTTCAAAGTCATTAATAGGATGGGCATTACTAACTATAATGTGCCTACAGTACAGATGGGCTTACAATGTTTGTATCCATATTTACTTAAATAGAAGTCAAGTGTGTATGAAGATGCATTTGGAAATCTAGTCCTGTATATCTAAATCACTGCATAACATCAGCTGAGAGAATGTCTGGTTCTTCATCCTACTAAAGACATGCAAGCCTTAGTAGATAAGGCATCATTTGCAGAAACACTTCCAAAGACTCAAACTCCAAAATGGTTATGACAGGAACAGGTGACATTTATGCTAAACGCCTTAAGAACTATGTTCCAATGGCAGGCCAAATAGCTCAGCAGATTAAAGCACCTGCTTAGGCAGACACAGTGGTGATTCCCAGAGTGCTGGCCCCATCCCCAGGGTACGCTGAAACAGTGATTGAGACTGGGCGTGGAGGCACCCGCCTGTAATCCCAGCTCTTGGGAGGATGAACACAGGCAGACCACTACAAGTCCAATCTCTGTAGTGAGACCCTGTAGACCCTGTACTAAAAGAAAGAAAGAAAGAAAGAAAAAACTATGTTCCAAACAATCTTATTCTATAAACATCGCCATGTACAGGCCAGCATGACTAATAAAATATATAGTTACACAATGGTATCTGCATACTGATTTTATGTAGAAGCAGAGTTTTAAATGTTGAAAACCCAATTAGCAAAATAAACTAATCTAGGCCTATCACTGTGGAAGAAAATGACCCTTTCACAGTAACAGCTGACTTCCATACCACCAAACTGACAGCATACAGCAAGAGGCCTGGTTTTGCAAAGCTGAATTGTGAGCTTTTATTTCTTGACCACTAGTAATTCATATTTCCTGATAGGCTTTCACAGCCTGGGGGCATCATACTGCCTAATTTCTGAAAGCAGACATTCTTTAAAGAGCTTGATTCAAATATGCTAGAAGCTGTTCATTCCTAATGGTAGCTTGGTAAGCGGGCTGCATGAGAACTGGAAAACATATTGACTGCAAAAGCGCAAACTACTTTGAATCCTGTGGAAGTTTTCACTTGACTATGGGAATTAACCAGTCTCTACATCAAGACAAATGTAGGAAGTAAAAAATGCTTTTTAATACTAAGTTTATAGTGTTGAAATAATTGTACTATATTAAATTTTTTCATTTCATGAGAATTTGTGATAAAATATTTTATGTTAATGTGTCTTTCATTTATCAGAGACTTGTGTGGAAAAGCTTTCTCACCAGGGAGTTTATATTCCTGATATTATAGTAATTTAATCATATAAAACAAAGACATTCTAGTAGATCCCTGCATTTTAGGAGACTGGATGTGTAATCTTAATAAATAGTGATCTAACAAAAGGAGCCTAAAGCCATGCTCTCTAACAGACTTATGAAAGTAATTATACCTTTATTGAAGTTAAACCAGTCTCCAACCCCTGCTGTTCCTACTGTTTCTTAAAGATGGTTATTTTCTACTTAAAGAAAACAGACAGTCTTTGGAAAAATAACTGGTGTTAAGTAATATTACAAAATTTAATCATATTTTTTGGGCAGCTTGTATAACAATGATACACATATTTCAACGCAGATAATGAAAAAACCCTCAAAACGTTTAAAATATGCTGCATGGCTAATTAGGGGAACTTACTAATTAGAGCAACAACTCATATGATTGTAGGGTAGGAAAGGAAAGCATGAAAAAGGGAAAAACTTTTCATTAGCCATGACCATGCACAGCGAATGTAGGAGACTTTGCATAGCCTTCACTTAGGTGAAAAAAATGATGAAATATGTCAGGAATTATCTCTTTAAAATGCTAAGGAGCAGAGCAGGAAGAACCAATACGAACAGCTGCTTTGATTAGACAACTAAAGCAAGGTGGTGACAGGACTTTCAGGTTGCTCCTCTCCCCCAGAATTTGGACCCTCGTTTATCCATAAGAATCTACTTAAGTCTAGGAAAATATGTTTAAATTGTCCCTACTGGCAAATATTGATTCATATTCAGACTCTAATTTGCATTGTACAGTTTTTGGAAATACCCAATTCCAATAGACAAATGATACCTGAATAAGGGAATCAAAAGAAAATAATCCTATGGGAAACATCAACCACAAATAACTGGATCCCTGTGATTTATTGAGCATCTTTTATCTAAGAGTATCAGTATCACTGTGGCTTCTTCAGTTGCACATTCAGAAAGCATAGCCTTCTCTTTTTCAGTGAGCCTAGTAGCCATGAAAGATCGGTTGTGCAAATCTTTCCCTTGGGTGTTTAAATTCATTGTTTTGTTTACTTATAGTTAATCCATCCTGCAGTGATTAAGTCAAGTCTCAGCCAAACTCCATCACTTTTGCTGATCTCCAAACTGGAGACATTATCAGTATCTGTATCACCTTGGCTCTTGATACACATATAACCAGATCACACTTAGCATACTTATCCATCTACTGCCATATGTGTATGCCCTGCAGGCTATGTGGCCTCTGCAATCATTGAACCACAGTACACCACACAGCACATTAATGTTCAAAACAGGTTTTTGAAAATGTTTGTAAATAATAATTTCATTTGAAAAACTATTCAGGACAGCCTCAATCAAGGAAGGCATCTGCTTAGTGTGTTCTTAGCATTTCCTTTCATTTTATGACTTATCCTTAAAACTATCACACATTGATGAGAATACACTTTTTATCTCTCACGACTGAAAGGATCAGAGAATATCTAATAAATACTAGAAAGGTAGGATGCTGTTATGGAATGTTTCATTGAACATTAATTACTCTTAATAATTAAAGGAATAACTGCACCAAAGTTCTACACCAAAAGGCATAACATAGTGCTGTACAAAATGACAAAGAGAAGGGGCAAAATGCAATCTCAGGGCTTGAGCCCACCCAGAACAAATGCAGGAGACAATAGCATAGAAGAAACTGTAACATCCTGTAACTCAGTTGTGTCCCAAATTTACTGATCGAGGAGATTATGAGGCCACAGAGGAAAGTGATTGATGATGTAGAGTGTGCATAAGAAGAGTCACATGGAGAGAAAACATTCTCTCAGGCTTTCACAGAGAGCAAATTGGTCAAGCAATGGCTGTGGCTCATCAACAGGACTGATACTGACAAAGGATCTACAAGCTGCAGTACAGGATCTCAGGGTAAATCCTGAGGGGATTTGACTGACCTTGGCAAATATTACATAATACAAAAGTTACATTTCTTGTTATGTAAGTATTGCTTTATCTTGGTCTTAAGCATCCAGCAGAAAAGTATAAAAATGAGGTATAAAAAGTAAAGCCATATTAATATGCTGAGATGTAAAAGGCTCAAGCTAACAGCTTCTGACATTGCCAGTCCTACAGATAACTCAAGACTATTATGGACTAGTGGACTACATTGAATTATTTAGCTGAATTTTATACCTGCAATATTTAAATGGCAATGAAATACCTATTTTTGACAAAAATTAAACAAAAAAGGGATACAAATGAAGGACCATTTTGTAATTGTATATAAAAAATAGTTAGGATAGATATACAGCTACATTCTCTTAATTTAATGAGAAGAAAGGTTCGTACTAATAGTGTTTGGACAGGATATCATGTTTGCATCTTGTATAACCACTATGAAGACAACAATATGCAATGTATTAATTATTGAAATTGTCTCACTAATCTTTTTTTTTTTTTTTTTTTTTTTTTTTTTTTTTTTTTTTTTTTTTTTTGTAACTGGGGATTGAAATCAGACCCTTGTGCTTGCCAAGGAAGTGTTTATTCCACTGAGCCACCCCCGGCCACTAATCAGTTTTGAAACTGTCTCATTGCTATTTCTTTCTCAATAAAATTAATAAAAATAAAAATAATATCAAAAAAAGAAATTGGATATCACAAACCTGAAATCTCTGAAATAATAATGTCTGAAGTAAAGAAACTGCAAAATGGTATAGAGGAAATCAGATCAGAAGTAATTTCTAAAGTAAAAAAGGAAATGATAACTACAATGAGTGAATTACTAAGGGCTTCTGAGGAAGACACTGATAAAAATAGAGGAGAATTATGAAATGCTTGATGAGCAATATAGGAAAGTAATAGAACGCAGGAAGCAGAATAAAGTAGATACACAAGAAATTAAAACCTCAATCATAAGCTGGCAAAACCATTTGAATGAAAGTGAAAATAGAGTTTCAGACCTTGAAGACACCATTGCAGCTAGTGAAAAGGTAATAAAACATCCCATAAAAAAACTAGGATGCAGGAAAAAATAATTCAACATCTGCAAGACAATGAAAAGATGAACAACATGAGAGTAATAGGCATCAATGAAAAACAAGGAGTCAATGAAAATGATATAAAAAGAATATGGGCAGAATAGCAGAAAACTTCCCAAATATGAGGACACAATCTGACATTCAGGTAATTGAAGCATACAGAATTCTAAAGGACATCAACCCATTTAAAAACACACCCAGACATATAATAATCAAGATCCCAGAAATTCAGCACAGGAACAGTATACTAAAAGCCACTAGAGAAAAGGAATAGATCACATTTAAAGGAAAACCAATCAGAATAATGCCAGATTTCTCTTCACAAACCATCAAGTCAAGAAGAACATGGAGCAAAGTACTACAAGTCTTACAAGAAAAAAATTGCAACCCAGACTGATATACCCTACATAACTGTCTTGCAAGTTTAATGGAGAAGTGAAATACTTTCATAACAAAGAACAACTAAAGAATATCATGATGACAAAGCCAACCCCATACAGACTACTAAAAGATATTCTACAGAGGGACAAAAATGACCACAACTTTATGAATGAGAATGAAAAGAACCCACCAAATAGGGCACACAATTAAACACAGGGGAAAAAAGAAGTATGCAACAGCAGGTAATAACATGTCAAACTTAAGTCAGTGCATCTCAATTATAACTATCAATGTAAATGGACTCAATTCACCAAATAAAAGAAATTGACTGGCAGAGTGGATTAGGAAGCAAAAATCCAACAATATGCTGTACAAGACTTCATCTATCAATTGACTGGTTTATATTCAAAGTTCTCTCCAGCTGGTAAATTTCAATAGTTCTATGATTTGTGCCTCAGGAACACAATTGTTTTCATGAATCATAAATAATGCTTTATCCTAGATTTTTGGCTTATTGACTTATAATAAATTTTCTGCAAGTTTAGAATTCAAAAAAAATTTAGTTTTACTTAAATATAAATTTTACCTTAAGAAAAATGATACCTGCTGTTCAACTTTTAGATGAAAAAAAATAAAGGCCTAGTGAACAAGTTTAGATGTTAGGAATACAGAAAAATTTTGTCATCACTAAATGTGGTACATTGTTTGCGGTAGGTTTTGAGGGTTGGTGTATCTATGGTCCACATATGTGTTGTCTACAACATTCATTTTTACTTCATCTTAGATAAACATACCGAAGTAGCAATGGCAACTTTTCTAAAATCCTAACAGACAAACATAATTTTTAAATTTTATATACAACATTAACTATACCCAAATATGCTAACCTATTCAGTTTCCACGTGTTTTATGGGAAGTGGGGTTTTTTGGGGTCCACATTCAGATTCAGTTGAAAGAGATTACTATGAAAATACAGAACATCTTTGTATTTTAAAAGTAACCTTAAGTATTTTTCTTCAGACTAATTTGAGCTTTGAAATATTATCAGTACATATAGTTTCTAGAATTGTTTTTTTGTCTTTTTAGTGAAGTATTATTCAGTCCATGAAATATATCACTTTATTTTCACGATATTCTAATGTGTTCTGAGAGCTACTGTCTCTCACATATTTTAACCACTTGTAATTCTTTTCAATATGAAATTCTATTGAATCCCATATATCAGTGATGTTCCCTTTGTGATTATTAAAACTTTATTTGCATATTTAATAAGTATTAGAAGAGCAGATGGAAAAGTAGACAATATCCTAAATCCTAAAAAAAAAAAAAAAAAAAGAAAGAAAGGAGAGTATGATGAATTACTCAAAAGATTCAAAA
>NW_004524677.1:1704941-1721942 GCF_000260255.1 Octodon degus
TAACCACTTGTAATTCTTTTCAATATGAAATTCTATTGAATCCCATATATCAGTGATGTTCCCTTTGTGATTATTAAAACTTTATTTGCATATTTGTTTATCAATAAAACTGTAGAAAAAAAATAAAATAAAATAAATAAATCCTAAAAAAAAAAAAAAAAAAGAATCACAGGAGAGTATGATGAATTACTCAAAAGATTCAAAAGAAATAGAATCCAGCTAAAGGAACTGATAGTTTCTAGAATTTAAAAATATAATAATGAAATGAGAAGTTCAACAAAGTGAGTTCAGTTAGAGATTTGAGAAAGAAGAAATAATTAATTTGGAGATAGGTCAATAAATAAATTATTTGAAGAACAAAATAAAGATTAAAATTAAATGGTGGCCCTCAGAGGCCACCAAGACAATTGAAAATGTATGTCTTAGTTACTTCTCTTGTCCAGCCATCTCTAGAAAAGCCCTACCTACGACTGCATGAAGCTTTAGGGCGACATGTGGACACAATCCGTAGCAGTGTATTTCCACAAAGCTAAAGAAAGTTACAGAAGAGGACAGAGAAAGGGGTAGAAAAGAATATTAGACTGAAAATTTGCCAAAATTATTCATTAAAAAATTCCAAAAGGCTGGGCAAATAGCTCAGCAGATTAAAGCACCTGCAAGTAGACGCAAGGGCCAGGGGTTCAATACCCCAGCCTGCCTTGCCAGCTCCACCCTTGGGGCACGCTGGGACAGCAATTGAGACTGGGCATGATGGTGCACACTTGTAACCCCAGCTCTTGGGAGGCTGTAAACAGGTGGATCACTACAAGTCCAATCTAGTAGTGAGACTTTGAACACCCTGTAGGCCCTTCCCTAAAATACAGAAAAAAAAAAAAATTCACAAACATAAGAACTTGAATGAAAATCAAATATGATAACCAAACACAAAAAGGTCTATACCTAAACACATAGATTCAATGTACTAAATAGAAACAGTGTTAAAAGCACAAGAAAAAAGGAAAAAAATCAAATACCTTCCTCATGCAGATAATACGAAAATGTGATTCATGACTGATTTTTCATCAAAACCAATGATGATCAGAAGATAGTATTAGATGTATAGATTCAAATACTGACTAAAAAAATAAAATTTGAAACCAAGAATTCTATATCCAGCAAAACTATTCTTCAAAACTGGAAATATAAAACATTCTCAGACTAAATGAGATTAAAATAATTCACAGTTAGAAAACTGCTGGAGGGAAAATGTACCAGATGGTGACTGATATTCCAAGAAAAAATGAAGATCAAAGGAAATAGCAAATGTATGCATACATATATAAACTACATAAAACATTTTCACATTTCCTCCCTTAACAGCATTAAAACTGTCTGATTACATAAGTACATAATTATGAAGCTAGTGCTATAATTTTTATATATGAGATACATATGACAGTGATAGCAAAAGGAGAAGTTCTGCTGTGCAGCTGTTTTGGAACAGAGCTGTGAGGTATCTCTGGAATTATTTTAATATTAATTGAAACAATATTGTAATAAATTTAAAATGTATACTGCAATCCCTAGTTACAACCAGAAAATTTATAAATCTCAAAAATTCACAATGCAATTACAATGTTAATTTACAGTATGCATACCCAATGCAAATGAAAGCATTAAAGAAGGAATGAATAACAAAGATTATGTGAATGACATATAAAACAAATAATAAAACTCATACCATACCAATTGCTTTACCAATGGAATGGACTAAAGACTCCAATCAAATGGCATAGTTTGTGAGACTATATTAAAAATAACAAGTTCAAACTGTATAAAATCGCCTCATATTCCAATATGCAAATAATTTAAAAGAAAATAACCGAAGACCAAACAAGACAAAGCTCCAAGATTTAGCTATTACAAATTGTGCTGCTATAAACATGGATGCACATATATCATCTGTGGTATGCTGTTTTAAATTCTTCTGGGAAGTTACCCAGAAGGGGAATAGCTAGGTTGCGTGGGACCTCTAATCCTAATTTTCTGAGGAATCTCCATAGTGATTTCTGCAGTGGTTGTACCACTATACACTCCCACCAATAGTGGAGAAGGGTTCCTTTCTCTGCACAGCTCTTCCAGCATTTGTCATTGGTTGTTTTCTCTTTATTTATTTATTTTTTTTTCTTTTTCTTTCTTTCTTTCATGTATTTAGTATAGGGTCACAGGGTCTTACTACACAGATCAGACTCATAGTGATCCTACTATTTTCTGCCTCCCAAGTGCTGGGATTACAGACCTGTGCCACCACACCTAGTCTTGTTTTATTTATAAAGCTATTCTTCCAGGGTAAGATGGAATCCCAGTGTTGTTTTAATTTGAATCTCTCAAATGACCAATGTTGAACATTTATTCATGTACTTATTTACTGTTTGTATTTCTCCATCTGAGAAGAGTATATTTATCTCCAAGTCCTATTTTTGGATTGGGTTCTTGAATTTTGGGAGCCTGATTTTTTTAATTTCTTTATATGTTCTAGATATAAGTCTTTTGTCTGAGAGACAACTGGCTATAATACTCTAAATAACTTCTATGAGGATAACAATACACAATGTATCATTTATTGCTACTCTTCTACTAGTCTGTATTGAAATTGTTTTATTTATACTTTTATTTTTTCTCTTTAAAATAAAAAACCAAAAAAGTCAGAGCTAAGCAATAAAACTACAGAAATAAACAAAAATGGGTAAAACCCTTTGTTACTATATGGAAAGTAAAAAAAAAAAAAAAAACCCTCAGGTATTACACCATATACTATTCCAGATGGAGAAAAATAATTAACTAGACTTCACAAAACATTAAAACTCAACAGATACTGTGAAAGGGAAAGAAATTGTAAAATAGGAAGGAAAATCTGGGATGAGGACAAGACCAAATGAAAAACAGGAAAAAGATAGATATATTTAGGTATACATGAAGAATAGTTTTGATAATTATATTGTCAGTTTCTACTGGTCTTTTGAAAAGAGTACACAATGTTTAAAGTTTTTTTCTTTATACTCTGATTTTGTTCTTTTTTGAATTTCTTATAATGTCTTTGTTATTGTTTTCCTCTTTAAATGAATATTATACATTCATATCTAGTAATCTGAACAACTAATTTAAAGACAGCATCATATAATGCATTGCTGAATTCCTATTACTTTGCTTCATTAAATCCAGAATCAGTTTTAAAGCTGTTTTTTTATCCTTGTTTTATATTCTTTAAAAATAAAACAAAATAAAATAAAAAGGAGTTAAAAGACAAGTTAAAAAAACATAAAAACATTTGGTCTCAAGATATATTATTAAAAAAATGAAAAGGTAATGCTTGGTTGGGAAAACATATTTCCATGATATATAAAATTATATACCTGATAAGAAATTAATATCCAAAATGGAAAGAACATTGCTAACTTAAGAAAACAAAACTTTCACTTAAAACAATATACAAAGTTCTGAATACATTCCTATATAGAAGATACACAAATGTCTACTAAGCACTTGAGAGAATGCTCAACAGAATTAATTAATAGAGAAATGGGAATAAATATACAATAAGATGTTCAAAGTACCATTGTTCATTATAATAAAACACAAGGAACAATACAAATAACCATGAACTGATGAATACACTGGAACATTATCTTAAGTTGAACCACAAGGATAAACCTCTAAAATAATGATAAGTGTAAGGCTCCAGTCATAATAGACTACATATTTTGTGGTCCTACTTAGAAGCTATTTCTAGAAGTCACAAGCCTATGGGCATGAGAAAGTAGATCAGATGCCTGAGGCTGTGGCAACATTTGAAATTGCCCGCCCACCACTCTTACTTACTCAAGAAAGCAAAATAAAAAGCCAAATTACCTGAAATGTCATCTCTGGTGAATAGAAGATATATATTTTTTTCTTTTTTTTTTTTTTTTTTTCTTGAGGGGTGGTATATCACTCAATGGCATGTGCGCCTGCATGGCAAGTGCAAGGTTCTGAGTTCAATTCCTGGTATTTTTTTAAAGTCACTATAGAAAGCCAGTGGATTCATAGACTAGATGTGTACCACCACTATATGGAGAGCATGAGCACATTTTTATTCTTAATAAGGAAGATAAGTTATCAGCTACATTGCACACATGCTAAGGGTGGTGTGCGGAGCCTTGTAAGAGCAGCCCACCTATGCTCACTGAAGCCTGGTGGGCAGTCTCAGGCCCTGAAACATAAGATTGCCAGGATCATTACTTCTCCTTTTGTCTTACTGTGTATTTTCCAAATGTTTTATGAAAAAATATGTTACATTTCATTTTTACAAATTATTTGAAATACTGATATTTAACGCATTTCCTGATACTTTGTCCTTTTACCACAAGGGTTTGCCAATCTCATATTGCTATGCCCTAGAATCTCCTATCATCATTTTGAAATTCATCCATTTTCTACAATATTAAAACTTTGTTAGAAAGCCTATTCATGTGAAATAGAACAGAAAAATAATTGTATGTCTCCTATTTACTAACATAAAACCGTATTTTGATAAAGTATCAGGAAATACAGCCTTGCCAGCTAGGAGAAGATGTTCTCAGAGGCAAGACAGACCCAGGAAATCAATAAAATAACTAGTCAAGGAGCCTATGACAAATTCATTCACAAGCCATTGTCTTCACAGACAGAAAGGATACAGACAGACTAAATGATGTATACATACCTTGCATGTTTTTAAGATCCAGAGTTCTACACGAAAAGTTGAATATAGCTTCACTGTTGAGCTTTCTGATCTTTTTTAAAACTCATTATGAACTTTATTGAAAATCAATAATAATTTACAGCAAATTTAAAATTGTAGACAAATATCAAAATGTGAAAGATATAAGATGTAGACAGAGTTTTAGAAAAATGTTTCTCAAATGAATACATAACTTGATATTAAGAATAGATTGCACATTGTAAAAAATTATTTACAAACTTAAAATAATTACAGAAAATAAACTAAACCTCTCTTTGCATGTTGGAAACATACTGAGAAACTGACAAAGTTCAGACCACTAAAGAGAAGGCAGATGTGAGAACAAATAATACAGAATCACCGTGTAATATTTTCCTTTCTTTGAATTTCACCATTTTATTATTACCAGTTTCCTTCCTTGGGATCTAAAGGAATTATCAAGTGGAGTATTTTGTGTTTGCATAGTCTGTAGCTTTTAAGATCATTTTGTACATGCAGCCCAAAGTTGCTTCATTCCCCAAAGGAAGATTTTCAGACAAAAATCATGTCCTCAGTCACAATTTTTGTTGTTACCATAGTGATAAGAATAAAGAATAAAAAAAAAAAAACTAAAAATACCTGGAGACATACAGACAGCTTTAACAATTTGACCTACTTGGTGTCGTACACTGAAGAAGTTAATCTACGGAATTAACTACAAAACATTAGGTGAACCATTCTGCTGGATGAGAAAATGCGTAGGATGCACATCTGGAGCGATTATCCACAATCAAAAAAGTCAGTATGAATGAAGATGACTGACATCCTAGAAATGTACCAAATCCAATGCTCTTAAAAATAGAATATACATCACTAGTGAACAGAACTCATTACTTTTGCTCTTTTTCCTGTAAATCTTGTTTTCTTACCGTGATGTTAGAATATTTTCTCTACTTTAAATGAAAGCTCCTTTATACACCAAAATAATTTTTGACTGGATGGAGCAATATGACTAGACATAAAATTAAAGCTGGAGTGCCTTCTTCTCTAAGAGAAAGCACCCCCAACTCAAGGCATTAAAATGCAAAAAAAAAAAGTGTTTTTAAATGACTCTTTCTTAAAAATTATGAATTATGTAAAAATTTTAACAGATTTAATCATTTACAGAAAACTGCATCACAAGGCATCAAGTTAGTCTGTAAAGATTAATAAAAGGCAGTCCTTACTGTCAAGAATATTCTAATCATCCATCTAATTATGGTTTTACAGCATTGATTTTTAAAATACCAGCACATAATAAAGTAGAAAGAGCATTGACTTGTGGATTGAAGGGACAGAGTTAAAGTTTCAGTGTATCAGTGAGCTTGGAAAATTCTCGAAGCCTCAGTTCCCTCTTCTGTAAATCACCATATCTAAGACTATCTCTTTCTTTAGCACAAAGTTCATTAAAATAATTGAAAAAGATTATAGGTTATAGGTAGAAGACAATGAATGACATTTAAATGTACACCTCTATCAAAGTGAGTCAATATACAATGTTTCCATATTTAAATATGTCCAAACTAAAAATAACTATTAGAAAAATATTAATAACATGTAAGGGTTGTAAGGAATAAGAACAAGCATTTACCAAGCACTTAAAATAGGTTATATACTTTGCATCAATGGTTTAATTTAAATCTAACAAACTTCCAATGACTTAGGCATTATCTTTCTTTTATAGTTGAGAAGAACAAGGCATAGGAGGGATAAACAGCTTATTCCAGAACAGCTCATAAGTGGTACAGCAAGAAAGTAGCCCAGGTTCTCAAGCACTTTATTCATCTTGGGGACAAAATACACCACACCTACACTTCAGGGAGGCAAAGTTTATTTTGACCCACAGTTACTAGAGGTTTCAAGCCATAGCTGGCTCCAAGCCAGGGAGCATGGCACGGGGTATGACAGAAAAGTTGTTTGTGGCATGGTGGCTGAAAGTAGAGACAGTGCTGGGAGAAGCGTGAGAGGAAGACAGGCCCCTGCAGGCCACACCCACGCACCCGCCACCCAGTGGCCTGCCTCTGTTGACCAGACTCCGCCTCCCAACATCCCATCTAGCTATTAACTCGTCCATAAACTAACCCCCTGGTGATTATGAAGTCTGCCTGACCACTCTGAAGCCCGAAGTATGCGCCCGTGAGGCTTTGGGGTTATCTAGACAGAACCCACATCATTAGGCAAGCTGATCCCAAAGCCATGCTCTAAAGCTAACTCACCACAATATATACCAAAGTAATCAGTAGAAGAAATGATCCCTGTGAAATTACTCTAGTAAGTTGAAAAAAATCATATTTTAAATTACTAATACTACCATATACATTTCTGAAATACTTGTTCATTTTGTTGCCTTTTACTTTTAATGTTTTTTACTTAGTATAAAAAGGAAATGACTTAAATATACAACAATAAGCTTAGTATTGAACAATCTTAAAGGAGATTATGATTCAACCATAAATAAGGAGATTATGATTCAACCATAAATAATGTTATAAAATGTATTTACAGCTTAGAAACATGAATGTTATAATGCAAACGGATCAGATGGTCAATCAATATGTAAGAAATACAGTTTTTATACAAAAAATTCCAGAGCCCAGGGAAACTATAAAACTATGTATCAGACCTTCTTTATTGCTATTTCTTAAAGATTTTACATATTACAATACTTTCCATATTTTCTATATTCAGAAATTTTCTCATTAGTGAAAAGTCTAACAAACTAATTATGCCCACTGAAATGAAAAATGATTTAGATGCTGCTGCCAATAAGTGAATAAATATCTATCAAAGTTAAGAAAGTGATTTTAAGCATGAGGGATATAACAATGTCAAATGAAAGCCCACATAAAAGTGATTAAGGATGAGGAAAGAAAACTAAAAATATAATAAAACTTCAGTCTATTCACATTATTTACATCTTCTGCAATACTTAGCCTTGTTTGTCAACTTGATTGGTTTGAGAGAAATCCAGAAGGCTAGGAAAACACACATCTGGTTGTGTCTGAGGGTGTCCATGGCAGATAAGCTTGGGGGCTGTGTACAGTCTCCAGCCCTCCCTCTCTGCCTCCTTCCACCCCTCGCTTTTCCCAGCTGCTATGAGGTTGGTAGTTTTTGGCTGTAATTTTCTAGTTTGGAGCCACCCAAACGTGGAGTAAAACCTCTGAGCTTTTTGCCATCAAGTTGTGTCTTTCAGGTATTTTTCCAAACCATATCAGGTAACTAATACATCTTATTGGAAAGAGCTCTTTTTCTATATCAAAATAAGTCTTGACATGTGTGTTTAATTATCTTCATCCTGATTAAATTACAGACACATCATTTCTGAACATATTAGAAAGCTCTAGGGCAGGCCAAATAGTTCAGTGGATTAAAGCACCTGCAAGCAGGTGCAGGGACCAGGGGTTTGATCCCCAGGCCTGCTGTGCTGGTCCCGCCCCTGAGGCACCCTGAGATGGCAATTAAGACTGGGTGTGGTGGCGCATGCCTGTAATCCCAGCTCTTGGGAGGCTATAAACAGGTAAATCACTACACGTCTGATCTAGTAGTGAGACCCTGAATACCCTGTAGACCCTTCCCTAAAAAAAAAAAAAAAAAAAAAACCCTCTAGCAGCATGAGTATAGAGAGAAAACAAAATATATAAAAACAAGTTGCATCGCTCTATATTAAAAATAAATTATCTGAATAAGAAACTAAGGGCCAGCAAGATAGCTCTGCAGACTAAGTGCCTGCTTCGGCAGGCACAGGGACCAGTTTGATCCCCAGCCCCACCTGCTGCGCTGGCCCCACCCTGGAGCACTCTGAGCTGGCTACTTAGTCTGCGTGTGGTGGCACCATCTGTAATCCCAGCACTGGGGAGTCTGAAAACAGGAGGATCACTGTGAGTCTGAATTGCTTAGTGAGACCCTGTACCAAATACATTTTAAAAAAAGAAAAAAAAAGAAAGAATCTAAGAAAAGAATTTATTCACTACATAATTACATAAAGAAAATAAAATACTTACGGATAAATTTAAACAAGGAGATGATCTTTACAATGAAAACCATAAAAACATGAATGAAAGAAACCGAATATGTACATAAGTGGATAGAGACCTTATGTTCATTCACTGAAAGAATTCATGGTAAAATATCCATGCTATCCAAAATGACCAACAAATACATCATAACCTCTATCAAAATCCCAGTGATTTTTTAGAAAAAAGGCCTAAAATTTATAATGAATCACAGAATATATCAAATAGCTAAATCAATCTTGAGAAATAAGAACAGTTAGAAACCATGTTATAAAGCCATAGCACTCAAAATATGGTATAAGCACTAAAACAGGTGAAAAAACCAATAGAATTGAATATAGAGATCAGAATTAAGTCCACACATATACAGGTAACTAACTTTTTAAAATGTATTTTGTTGTTGCAGTGTCTCACCATGCAGCTCAGACTCCTGGTGATTCTCCTGTTTTTCAGCATCCCCAGCAATGGGATTACAGGCATATGCCACCATGACTGGACTCTGTGGCTGGCTTAGCCCACTGTGGGGGCAGGGCTGGCACAGCAGGTGGTGCAGGGAATTGAACTACAGTGCCTGCGCTTGCCTAAGCTTGCTTAAGCAGGAACTTTAGTCCACTGAGCTATCTCGCTGGCTTCGTAGGCAACTAATTTTTTTTTTTTTTTTTTTTTTTTTTTTGTGTGTGTGTGTGTGTGTAACTGGGGATTGAACTCAGGTCCTTGTCCTTGCCAGGGAAGCATTTATTCCACTGAGCCATCTCCCCGGCCCGGCAACTAACTTTTGACAAGTTGTCAAGCATACACAGCAGCAAAAAGAAATGCCTTCAATAAGTGGCTTTCAGGGAACTATACATCCATGTGCAAAAACAATAAAACTGTACTTTGCTTCATGCCATCTAAAGAGATTAAGTCCAAATAGAATAGATTTAATGGTAATGTCTGAAACCATAAAACTTCTACCAGAAAACAAGGGAAATGCTTCATAAAAATGATCTTGGCCACGATATTTTAGACATTGCTGATGGCACAATAGACTGCGAAACAGTATGAAAATTTTTCAAAACAATTCAAAATAAAACTAACATAAGACCCAATGAAAGCAATTGCTTTTCTTTCTCTCATCCATGTCTCCTTGCCTCTTATATCCCTGTGCATTTTGTAACAAACTGCCAATGCCAGCATCTACACTTCATTGACTAAGGGCTCCTTCTGGCCCAGGACTTCAGCCATACAGCAAGTCAGCAGGAGTGGGAAACTAAGACCTGCTCACTGTAGAAGCCCTCAACCACTGCCTGGCAGGAGTTGGTGGATAAACAGTGTGGAAAACAGTACGGGAATTCCTCAAAACTTTAAAATAGTACTACCATGAGACTAAGAAACCCATTTCTGGGTATCCAGTTTAAGAAAATGAAATCAGTATGTCAAAGAGCTCTCTGCATCTCCACATTTGCTGCCAGCATTAGTCCCAATAACCAAGAAATGAAATCAACCTATGGTTCTATCAATGGATGCATAGGAAAAAATGTGGCACATATGTGCAAAGGGACATTATGTCATAAAAATTATGCCATTAGTAACAACAGAGGAATCCGAAGAGACTGTGCTAAGCAAAATAAGCCTGACATAGTATATATATATACTATGTATGATCCTGTATATATATATGTGCTGTATGATCCTGCTTACTTGTGGAATCGAAGAAGTTTTAACTGATAAATGTAGAATCTAGAACACCAGGACAAGGTGTTAGGTGAAATGGGAAGATGTTGGTCGAGAGGTACATGTGTTCACTTAGTCGGTAAGTAAGTTATAGAAGTCTGAAATGTATGCAGTGTAGTAATTCAAAGACAAGATCAATAAGAGAAGGGAGAAAAGAGTTAATAACACTATTGTTTACATGGAATCTACTAAGAGGATCGTAAGTGTCCTCACCATACTCACAAATACATACACACACACACACACACAATCATTACACATGTAAGTCGACATCAAATTATCACCTTTAATGTTTTGTCAGTTACACTTCAATAATCTAGGGGGTGAAATAAAGACAAATCAAGAAGGTTAAGGTACTTCATTAAGGGAAATTCATTGAGATTTCATGTACCCTAATTATAATTTCCATCCATCCATTAGATTTTAAAGAAAAGAAATGTTCCCTAATATTATTCATTAAATATTCTCAGATGATACTGTCTTTTATCTTATTAGCAGACCAGAAAAGAAACTGTTTTCTTACTAAAAAGTTTTCAGTTGTATTAAAATAGATAATGATGTTTATACAGTTAATCTTGACTATGTTCACCAGTACCAAATCTATTCAGGACAGAGATTTTTAGCATCAATATTTAAGACCTGCTAATTGATCACATTCTCAAGGAGCTATAACTTATGTTATATCAAAACATTTATTTAAAAGTTAAAATTATCACTGACTAAAAAAAGCGTTATTAATTTCTTTTGATCTGTCTTTTTTAATATGTTAAGCTCAGATGCAAAGTATTTTAAGGACAAAGAACTTCTAAAGCAAAATAAAATTAAGAGGAAGAACAGGCAAGAAAGGTAATGATGTAAGACCAGAGGAAATGGAAGGAAAAGAAAAAAACTGAACAACTACTCACCTCTATGGGTCATGTCCCAGTAGTCATCAATTTGTTTCTGGGTTGGGAAATGACCACAGTCATTGAAGTACTTAAGGAGCTCACTTCTTTCTAATCCTTGCCAATCTTCCCTCTTGGCAAACATTGTCTCATAGACTAAAAGACCAAATGGTTGAAGAAAATATTTTCTTTATGAATAATTTATCAAGCATAAGCCACCTGAAAGCATCATCTGGATTTGAAGAAATTTTAAGTCCAGCTTTATTTTCATGTCTCATGAAAAACCTCCAAGAGTGAGAAGCACTGTGTGTCCTACTGGCAAAACCTAGGCAGCAGGGCTCACAACTCCTCCCTCCATCCCCTGCTGTGAAACTAGACTGGATTCCCTCAGGACAACGTGAGTTCCTGCCTTCTGACTGCATGGCGGTTGATTGTAGACCACACGTATCAACGCTCCAACAACACCACAGATGTAGATTTTCAATTTTAGTTTTGGCCAAGATGCAGTCCTTGTACATATTAATGGAGTTCAGTGTGACAATTCAGTGCATGTATATAGTATGCGCTGATCAAATCCACCTCCCTTTCTCTACTCTCCAATCCCACTTCACACACTCTTATAATCACTATCCCAGTTTCAGATTGACAATTTTTACATTCCACAATTATGATAAAACATGGCTCTGTGTCTGTCTCACATTACTTAGTATAATATTCTCCGGTTCCATCTCCATCTTGCTGCAAATGATAAGAATTCATTCTTTTTTATGACTGAATAAAACTCTGATAGGGACAGATATAGATAGATAGATAGATAGATAGATAGATAGATAGATAGATAGATAGATAGATAGATAGAGATACATAGATAGAGGTACAGATAAGATACAGTTCTTTTACATTTTCTTTATTCTTCCATCTGTCACTGGGCACCTACACTGATTCTGTCTTTGCTATTGTGACTACTGCTACAGTAAACACAGGTACGCAGGTGTCTCTTTCGTATGCTAATTGTTTCCTAGGGATTTATATCTAGAAGTGTGATATTAGATCACATGATGGATTTCTTTTCAGTTTTTAGAGAGACCACTAAACTGTTCCCTAAAATGGCTGTACTAATTTGCATTCCCACCAGCAGTGGAGGAGAGTTCCTTCCTGTCCCTGCCTCCTTAAGAGCAGTGTGAGGATTTCTGTGGGCCTGGCCCTTACTGCCCCACTCAGTACGCACTTATTAGCTCCTCTAATTGTTCACCACTGCTTGGCTTCCAGTTCACATTTTAACTGCTTAAATTGCTTATTTCCCTTTGGACTGCTTATTCATTGTCCAATTTGTTCCCTAATTAGGAACAATGTCTACATTTTGCTCAACGATTTTATGTGTCCTTACTTGCTTGTTTGAGGGGCTTTGGCACCCTGGCTCAAAACTAACATGGAAAATCACTTAGTTGGATATCCGTCATCCATGACCTGTATCAAAAACACTGTCACATACAATTTATAGGCCTACATTTACCCAAATACTGTACTTTTTTTCAAAAAGATGACTCTGAGTCTCCACTCAGAAGTAAGTATAAAGCATTAACTTCATGAAACTGATTATTATTCAATATATACAGGATGACAAAGTTTGTTTAAGGATATTGAAGTACAGACTTAGCTTTGAAATATAGGTAGCCAATGACAATAGGCATCTGCGTGGTTTTGAATGAAAGTTTTATCATCCTGGAACTCAATCATATGGATTTTAATTTTCTACTCATTCAGTTGAAGGAGATAGCAATGAGACATCAACAAAAATCAAGAAATATGTATTGATTGTCAAAATATCAGTAGTTATTCGAGATCATAAAGCATAGCAGTGAAGCAAACTCATAATTAATATACCTACAGGTTTCCCTCTTTTCAAATACACAAAATTAAGCAATTGTTTTTGGTGCCCCAATTCATGTCTCCTTGTCTCTTACATCTCTGTGCATTTTGAAATAACCTGTAAGTGCCAGCTTCTGCATGTCACAGCCTAAGGGTTCCTTCCAGCATGTGGCTTCAGTCTGCCCACCTGTGTGTAAGCCAGGCAGAGTGGGAAATGAACACCCTCGAGCCCCTTGGAGTGGCACTCTGCCAGACTCAGGGTTGGTAGGTGAACACCTAGCCGTGAGGGAAGCAGGTTACACTGTTTTCCTGAGGTTTTTTTTTTTTTTTTTTTTTTTTTTTTTTTTTTTTCAGAAAGGGGGATTGAACTCAGGTTCTTGTGCTTGCCAGGCAAGCACTTATTCTACTGAGCTATCTCCTGAGCTCTTTGGATAGGGCAATCTTTTTCCACCTCTATCCTTTCCCTACTTTCCTTCTGTATTTCCCTAACAGTTTTTCTTTTTTTTCTATTGGGCACTCCTAGATAAATTAGTTGTACTTGAATTCATTTATCTGGATCTCAGTCAGAAAAATACCAAGCTAAGATACAAAAAAAGTTATTTATATCTTTTGCAAATATATAAATATGTTTATACTTCAAAAATACATGTATCTAATAGTTTTAACTGGAATCAATCAGTTTTATATATTTTAATAAAATGAGATTGATGCACGTATTAACATTATAGTGACCATTTTACTAGGTAAAATTATTTGTTGACTGTATTAATAGATCAACATATTTTGCCCTACAAGCAAACTTGCAGCAGAATTCATATGCTAGGCTACTATAATTGGGGTAAATATAAAACTATGTTTTTCTTTTGGTACTGGGGATCAAATTCAGGACCTTGCACTTGCCAGGCAAGTGCTTATGCAGCTGAACTATATCCCTGGCCCTAAACACAAAACTGAAACCATAATTTTTTTTTTTTTTGCGGTACAGGAGATTGAACTCAGGACCCTGCGCTTGCCAGGCAAGTGCTTATTCTACTGAGCTATCTCTCCAACCTCTATTTTTTTGAATGATTGAAATATGCTTAAAACCATGCACAGGTATCTTTCAATATATCAACTAATTAGCAATCAATAAACAAAAAGGAGAATTTTCAAAGGAACATAAAGATAAATAAAAACTTGTGAAGTATGTGAACTGATTAGGGTAACAAAAATGGATGCTTTTGCTAATAATTCTTTACTGAATTAGATGACAGCCTCTACTCTTGAGACCCTACATTAAACAGAGCACTATGTATTCTAGCTGAAGTTCTTTTTTTCTGTTTTTGCCCCCATGTCAGGCTATTCTCAGCAAAAGTATCAAAGAGATAAGTTCCACACAGCTCTACCATAGATCCTCCTCCAGCATGTCCTAGTGGCTTCCCAAATCTTTCAAGGTAAAAATCAGCAGTCTCTGAAACCTGACCCAGCCCTGCCCCACACCATTTCTCCAGTCCCACTCTCATTTACAGTTTCAGTGATTTCAGTCTCCTTGCTTCCTTCACCAGCAGCCTCAAACTAAAGCCATCTGTCTAGAACATTCTTTCTCTACCTATCCAACTGGCTCACATCTCATTTTTTTAATAAATTTTATTCACAGAGCTACTTAGCTAGAAACCAATTATCCATGTCTTACACCTACACACAGACACAGACACACACACACACACACACACACACACACACACACACACACACACTTCTTCCTCAACCTCCAGCAATAGAAAAGGAAATATTGCAACACAGAAATTTCTAGTTTTTTTGATCATTTTTAAAAAAAAATGTAGTTTTATCATAACAATATACTCAATGAAAGCTATGTCTGTAACAATAGTAGGTATTTGTTAATGAATGTAGGACTTATCTTCATGCAACTCATAACCCAGTGTGTGAAACATTTTATAATCAGCTCAAACCACCAAAATTTTTATAAAGCCATGAAAATGATGATTCCAATTAAATGTAATTTGCTTGCATAATGTTTTGCTCAAAAAACAGGGTGTAATAATTTCTTCTCATCCTAAACAATATTTGATTCAGTAAATATAAATAGCATTAGTATTGTCTGATATATATTGCGAACCTTATTCAATGAAAGAAATCCCAACACCAATAAATGACAGGAGGATTTGTCTGCTCAGTGCCAATTAATTATCTTTATATATCAATGTTTTAATTTTCAGTTGGCATATAACCTTTCTGGTAATGCAGGGAGCCTTTGTAATTCTCAATGTTCCTGACTTTCCCCCTGCAAAGTGCAAGGCATCACTCAATCAGGAAAGATCCGCCTGGAATGTGGTTTAAGGCAGAACAATGAATGCTTTTATACTATAGGTGCTAACCTATCCTCCAGAGGCAAATAATGCTCTGTATTGCCTGCTTCCTAGACCTGTGCAGCAGCTGGGATGCACATTCCGTCTCATAGCTCGTCTTTAGCCATCTACCCAATATTCTCCCTCAAATTTGTTTCGTGCTTTCCTGAGGCAGAATGAGGGCCTCACACCTATAAAGAGAGGGTCCTAATGAATTAACTCAACTATACACTATGCCTCCTTAAAATTGAAAGAATTTACAGGAATACAAAATGTACTCTATCTTTTGCTTGTCATAGGTAAGCATATGTAAAACTTTAATATCTAAATGAGTTCCAAATTTAAAGCAGACATGACTAGATCACTTACACTTCTTTCTGTCCATCCATTCCTCCAGCTCTGCAAGGTTGATAATTTCTCTGGTCCTCCACAGGCCCAGTCGATATTTGACACGATGGATGAGTCCCCGATACATGTCTATAACTGCCTTCAAATTGGATCCATGATACAGAGCCTAGAAAGTGGCAGGACAGTGGGAAATGCTATGTATTTAGGTTTCTTTATATTTATTTTGATTTGTCCCTTTTTTCTACTTCAGCCATTTTCTTAAAATATGGCTTTTTTTTGTATTTCTTACTGTTTATTTCCCTGGAGATCAAAACTCCACTGTGGGTTGCTTGGTCATCTGCGTATTCATGCTTCCTGTGGAGTAGATGATTCACTGGTGGTTCCTCTCTTAGATGCTGAATAGGGTGGTGTACAGATTTCCCTATTTAGCACATTTGGGTCAGAAAGTAAAGATTTTGTTGCATAACGGAAAATTCTTTTTATTAGTACATGTTTGCTGCATGCGATGGTCGCATTCATCATAGGGAAATTGTACCTGTACCTAAGGTATCTTAATACTTTTCCCATTCTCCTTCCCTCCCTTCAACTCTTCATCCCCCTTTGTTTACAAAAGCTTTGTTTCCACTTTTTTCCTTCCATTCTTTTTTTAAAACTCCTTTTCCTTCCCTTCCATTCCTTTCTTCCCCTTCCTATTGGGACATGTTCTTCCCACTTTCCTACGGGTTCTCCATTATGCTTCTTATTTACCCTTTCAGTTCTTTTTTTTTTCATTTTATGTATTTGGTACAGGGTCTCAATACACAGCTTGGACTCATGGTGATCCTCCTATTTTCAAGCCTCCTCAGTGCTGGGATTACAGGCACGCATTCCCACGCCCAGTTTGGCAAGCCAGGGATGGGGCTGGTGCTGCATGTGGTATGGGGATTGAATCCCAGTCCCAGCATACCCTTTAGGTTTCTAACTCAAAATAAACAATGTGATATTTAAACTTATGTCTCTGATTTATTTTACTTAAAATTATCTTGAGATGCACCCATTTGCCTAATATCAACTCATATTTATTTTCTTTA
>NW_004524677.1:1732437-1738205 GCF_000260255.1 Octodon degus
AATATTTTGCTGAGTTTATACACCTATAATATTCAAATAACGGAACTTAACTAAAAAGGGGACTACAGATGAATATCCATTTTGTATCTGTGTATTCAAAGTGGTTAGGATAGATATATAGTTACATTCTCTTAATAAATAGAGGGATTTGTTCTAATGGTGTTTGTAAATAGGATGTCATGTCCGCATCTTGTACAGCAATTAACCACTAGGAAGAATGTATAGAATGTGTTATTTTTTGAAACTGTCCTACCAATTTGATTTGAAAATGTCTCACTACTATTTGTTTCTCAATAAAACTATGGAAAAATATAATTTCTAGTTGCATGCATTTAGGCTATTAAAGCTTCACATTTATCTTTTTTATAGTTGAGTAATACTCCATTGTGTAAAAATACGACTTTTTTTATTCATTTCTCAGCTAATGGGCATTTGGTTTGCTTCCATAATTTAGCTATGACAAGTTGTGCTGCTAGAAACATGGATGCACATATATTGCAGTGGCATGAGGGTTTCAATTATTTGGAAAATTAACTAGAAGGGGAATAAATGGCTGCAATGAGACCTCCAATCCTATTTTTTTGAGGAATCTCCTTATTGATTTCCACAGTGATTGTACCACTCTGTAGTCCTACCAACTGTGGAGAAAGGTTCCTTTTTCCTCCACAGCCTCTCCAGCATTTGTTATTGGTTGACTTCCTGATGATACCAGGCTTTCTCAGATTGGTTGGAATCTCACTGCTGTTTTAATTTGCATTTCTCAAATGAGCAATAACGCTGAACAATTTTCATGTATTTATTTTCCATTTGTATTTCTTCATTTGTGAAAAGTATATTCATCTCAGATGCCCATTATTGGTTACGCTTTGCATTTTGGAGGCCTGATTATCTTGAATTCTGTATATGTTCTATATGGAAGTCTTTTGTTTGAGGGACAGTTGACTATAATATTTTCCCAATATGTGGGTTTTCTTTTTTACTCTGTTGGTGATGTTTTTCGATATGCAGAAACTTTTCAAAAATTTGAGATTTTAATTATTGATTCTGTGAAGTATTTCCTCTGTAGTTTTGTTGTTGTTGTTGTTCGTCTCAAACTACCTATCACTAAGCCTTTAAGATTTCTACCTACTTTCTTCTCCAGAAGATTTAGTGTGTCCATTTTGATGTTAAATCTTTGATCCACGTTGACTATAGTTTTGTGCATGGTGCTAGAAATAGGTCTAATTTTAGCCTTTGACATACGGAAAGCCAGTTTTTCCAGCACCATTTATTAAAGAGAATATCTTTATTCCAGTGAAAATTTTTGGCCCCTTGGTCAAATATAAGGCAGCTGAGTGCATTTCTTGTTGTGTCTGATCTTCTTTTCTATTCAATTGATCTTCTGGTCTTTTTTGGTGGGGTCAGTGCTACAGTGCCATGCCGACTTTGTCACAACAGCTTTGCAGCACAATTTCAAGTCATGAATTGTGATGCCTCCAGCCTTGCCTTTGTTTCCCAGGATTTCTTTCACTGTTTTGGTCTCTTCTGGCTCCAGATGAATTTTAGGAATGCTTTCTCTAGACCTGTGAGGTATACTGGTGGTATTTGAATCAGAATTGCATTGAATCTGTATAACAGTTTTGAAAGTATGGCCATTTTTGCACTGTTGATTCTTCCTATTCAGGAGCAAGGAATATCTTTCCATTTTCTGAGATCCTCTTTAATCTCTTTTTTCAGAGTACTATAATTGTCACTGTATAAATATTTTACTTTCCTTGTGAGATTGACTCCTAAGTTCTTCATTTTTGAGGGTGTTATACTCAAAGGTGTGGTATCACTAATTTCTCTCATGATGTGTTCGTTTTTGTATATAGAATTACTATTGATTTTTGAGCATGAATATGAATCCTGCTATGCTACTGAGTTTGGTTATTAAATCTACAAGTCTTCTGGTGGAGTTTTGGGGATCTTCTATGTAGAGTATCATGTCATCTGTAAATAATTTCATTTCCTCCTTTCTGATCATTATTCCTTTAATTTTTCTCTTTTCTCTAATTATTCTGGCTAATGTTTCCAGAACTGTATTGAACAACAGTGCTGACAGTAGGTATCCTTGTCTTGTTCCTGATTTTAAGGTGAAGGCTTTCAATTTTTGTCATTTAATATGATGTTGGCTATTAGTTTGTCATAGATGGTTTTTATCAGGTTGAGGTAAAGACCATCTATTATGATTTTCTGTAGGGTTTTTATCATGAGTGAGTGTTGGACTTCACCAAATGCTTTTTCTATGTCTATTGATATGATCATGTGATTTATGTCCCTGACTCTGTTGATGCAGTATATTACTACATTATGGATTTGTATATGTTTAACCATCCCTTCATTCCAGGGATAAAACCCACTTTGTGTTATATACTCTTCTTGATGATTTGCTGCATTCTGTTTGATATTATTTTATTCAGAATTTTTGCATCTATGATCATTAAGGAGATTGGCGTACTGTTCTCTTTTTTGGTTCAATCTTTCTCTCGTTTTGGTATCAGAAATACCTGCCTCCTGGAATGAGTTTGGGAGAACTGCTTCCCTTTTTATTTCACGGAATAGTTTAAGAGGAGTTGGCATTAGATCTTCTCTAAATTTCTTTTCTTTTTTAAAAATAATATGTATTTGGTACAGGGTCTCACTATGCAGCTCGTACTCATAGTGATCCTCCTTTTTGCAGCCTCCCTAGTGCTAGGGCTACAGGTTTGTACCACAGCCTGGTCTCAGTGGCCAGCTCAGATGCGAACCAGCATGTGGTGCTGGGGATTGAACTCTGTTCCCTGCACTTTCCTAAGCAGACACTTAGTCCACTGAGCTATCTCTCCAGCCCTTCTAAATTTCCTGTAGAATTATCTGCAGTTCATTAGGACCTGAGCTTTTCTTTGTTAAGTTTTTGATTATAGTTTTAATTTCATTCACTGATATTGGGTTATTCAGAATTTTTATATCTTCATGATTCAGCTTTGGTAGTTTGAATGTATTGAGGAATCAATCCATTCTACTGTGTTTTCCATCCTGTGAGAGTAAAGATTTTGGAAACAGATATTGAATATATTCTGTATTTCATTATGGTTTCCAATAATTTCACCCTTTTCATTCCTTATTGTGTGAATTTGAATATTTTTCTTTCCTTTTCTTAAAGGTTTTATCAATTTTATTTATTCTGTCAAAGAATCAATTCTTTGCATGATTTTGTTTGTCTCCATTACATTTATTTCTGCTCTGATCTTTATAATTTCCTACCTTCTTTAGGCTTTGGACTTGACTTGCTCTTATTTTTCTAAGAGATTGAAGTGCAGCATAAGATCATTTATTTGGGCTTCTTCTGTTTTTCTGATGTGAGAATTTACCACTATAAATTACCCTCTTAAGATAGCTTTCATTGCATCCTTCAGGTTCCGGTAAGTTGTATCTACATTTTTGTTTGATTATAAATGTTGATGAATTTCTTTAATTTCATCTGTAACCCATTGATTGTTCAGGAGGATTTTATTTAGTTTTTATGCGTTTATGGAGTTTTTATTGTTTCTTTTGTCAATAATTTCCAGTTTCATTGCACTATGGTCAGATATGATGCATGGATAATCTCAGTTCCTTTGCATTTGCTTAAACATACTTTATGTACTAGCATATGATCTATTTTGTAGCATATTCCATGTGTAGCTGAGAAGAATGTATAATATAATTCTGTTCTGTGGAACACTCTGTAAAGGTCTAATGAGTCCATTTCTTCACAAATTGTTCTTATTTCTGTTATTGTTTGCTGCTTTTTTTTTTTTGCCTATGTGATCTATCTCTTTGGTCCAATGGGATGTTAAAGCCCCTTAGCACATTTGTGTTATTGTTTATTTGATGTTTATGTCTGTTGAAATTTGTCTTATATTGTTGGGTGTCTCTACATTGGGTGCATATATATTTGCAATTGTTATCTATTCGTCTTGACATTTTCCCCTAATGAGTACATACCGAGCATCTTTATCTCTTTTAATCATTCTTTTTGAAGTTGACAGTGTCAGCAACCAGAATAGCTACCCCTGCTTTTTTCTAGGTTCCTGTTGCATGGAGTATTGTTTTCCATCCTTTGGCTTCCATTCTATGAGTTTCTTTTTGAGCTAAATGTATTTATGATATACAGCACATTGTTGGATTTGTTTTCTTAATCCACTGTACCAGTCAGTTTGTTTTGATTGATTAGTTGAGGCCATTTACATTGATGGCTATAACTAATATGTATTGGTTTATCTTTGTTATGTTATTATCCTACAACAGGTTACATACATTTTCCCTCAGTTTAATTACATGCTCTGCATGGTGGTTCTTTACTGTTTTTGCTCTTGAAGTTGTGGTCATTTTTGTCTCTTTCTAAAATATGTCAGTACTCTTTGTAGACTTGGTTTGATGGTCATAAATTTCTTCATTTGTTCTGTCATGTAAGTATAATATCTCTCCATTAAATTTGATAGATAGTTTTTCAGCATACATCAATCTCAGTTGGATGTTGTTGTTTTGTTTTCTTTTTCTTTTGAGAACATAAAATATCTTACTCCAAGTTCTTCTTGATTTGATTGTCTGTGTTCAAAATTTGCCATGATTCTGATGGGTTTTTCATTATAGGTAATCTGTTTCTACTTTCTAACAGCTTTTAATATTCTGTTCTTTTGCTGAATGTTTAGTTGGTATCTTGATTTTTATGTTTCTGAGTACAGATTTACTTTGACTACGGTTATTTGGAGTTCTATATTTGTCACTTACTGTATTTCAGATTCTTTTTTCATGCTTTTGGAAATTTTCTGCTACTGCTACAGACAGTCTTTTTATGTCATTTGTGTTGATTCCAAATGTTTTGTTGATATCTATTAGTCTTATTTTTTTGCATCATCTTGCAGCTGTTGTATTGTTATTTATTGGTGCCTTCTTATTTCTAAGAGATCTTTCCTCTCATGTTCACTAGCTGCCATGCTATCTTCAAGCTCTGAAATTCTATCTTCTGTTTCGTTCAAGTGGTTTCCCAGCTTTCAGTGGAATTCTGAATGTCCTGGATATCTGTTTGAATCTGTTTCATGCATTCTAGTTCTTTCCTGTAGTGTTCATTCAATATTTCCATCATTTTCCTATTACCCTACATTTTAAAAATCTGTCTTATTTAGATCTACTGAGCGACTCTTTCTTGATTGCTGTCATTTCCTTTTTTACATGAGAGATTATTTCTGATCTGATTTCCTTCATAGCCTGATATAATTTTTTTTTACTTCACTTGCTAGCATTTCAGAAACTTCAAGTGTGACATCCAGGTTCTGTGACCTTGTCTCTTGGATTTGTTTTAGGTGGGCTGGAAGTCTGAGATTGCCTTTTGCTCCTTCCTCTTGACATAGTTGAAGCTACAAAATGTTCACCCTGACTCTGCAGCAATTGTTGAGGGGTAGTGTATGAATGAGCCAGGCTCTCATGTGAATTGGAGGGTAGAGTAGGCTCACAGAAGCTCCCATTGTGTGGGGTTCAATGTTGCTTCCATGTCCATGGGGGCTGGGGGTCAAACCAAAGCTCAAGAAGGATCCAGTGATAATAAGGACAGGCCAAAGCTCTACAAGCCTTTCTTTATGGTGGGTGGGTGCAGGCTAGGGCTTACTGAGGCTCCTGATACCAGTGGTACATGCAGCAGCAGTTCAGCAGACCTATGATGATGTCAATAGTGTGAGAGGCAGCCCCAGCTCTGTTGATCTTTGGCAAAAGTCGGGGTGTGGGGGGTA
>NW_004524677.1:1738305-1744470 GCF_000260255.1 Octodon degus
ACGCATTTTCTTTATCCATTCATCTGTTGATGGGCATATGGACTGTTTCCATGATTTAACTATGATAAATTTTTCTGCAGTAAACATGGGCATGCATAAATCACTGTGGTGTCATGTCTGTGGTTAACTCCTTGGGAGAGATACCTAGAATGGTGCAACTGTGTCAAATGAAATTTCTAATTTTAGGTTTGGGGAATCTTCCTGCAAATTTCCATAGTAGTTTTACTAATTTACATTCCCACAGCTTCAGCAGATTTGTTGGTGCTTGATTTCTGCAAGGCAGCGTTTCTTTCTGGAGTGAGATGAAATCACACCATTGTTTTAAATTGCATTTTTGTTTTAGGGGTGTGTGTGTGTGTGTGTGTGTGTGTGTGTATGTGTGTTTGATACATGGTTTCACTATGCAATTCAGTCTGGCCTCGAATTCATAGTAAAACTCCTGCCTCAGCCTCCCAAGTGCTGGGATTACAGAAGTGTGCCACCATGTCCTACACCCAGCTAATTTATGAATGACCAAAGAGGTTGAACATTTTTCAATTTATTTTCTTACAGATTATACTTTTTTATCTGAGAAGCATATCTTTATTTTACATGTACATTTATGGACTGGATCTTTAAATTTGAGGGGGTCTGATTGTTTTGAGTTCTTTATATATTCTAGACATTACTCTTTTTTATAATGTAAATAATGAATTTTTCCCATTCTTTGGTTCTCTGTTCACTCTGTTGGTGTTATCTTTTGCTGTGTAAAGGCTTTTTCATTTGATGTGCATCCAGTTATTGATTCTTTGTAGTATACATTGTGTGATAAGAGTTTTTTCATGATGTGTTTGCTTACACCTATGTCTTCTACAGTTTTATCTTTTCTATCTTCCATCAGACTAAGTTTTCTCTTTTTATATTTAGAGATTTCATCCATTTTGATTTTAGTTTAGTGCATTGTGAAAGATATGAGTCTAGGTTATATTTTAAGCTTGTGCAAAGCCAGTTTTCCCAGCATCATTTATTAAAGCAGCTATCTTTGCTATCAAGGTAGTTAACCCCTTTGGGTTTGTTTGTCTGATTGTTTGCTTTTGATTTTTGTGTATTTGACACGGCTTCTTACTACGTAGCTCAGACTTGTAGTGATCCTTCTGTTTTCAGCCGCCCCAGCACTGGGATTACAGACATGTGCCACCACACCTTGGCTTGTTGACCAGCTTGCCCAGATTTGGGGCCCCTATGGCATGTGGTGCTGGGTATCGAACTCCGGTCCCGTGGAGCCGACCTGGCACGGCATGGTGGTATGACACACCAGGGATCAAACCACTGCTACTGCTCTCTGCTCACTGAGCTACCTGGCAGGCCCTTTGTTTTTACTCTTAAATATATGTTTAAACCTTATCTATCTAGTTGATGGCCAGTAACAGCACTTTAGGTTTTTTATTTTGAATTAGAATATTACTGTTACAGTTAGGTGGCTGGTAAAGCCTAGGATGAAGTCATTCTTACATACTGTATAGAAAAAATTTCAAGGTTCATCCTGTAAATATGAACATAGAAATCTCACACTAATTTATTTGCCTTAAGTTTGTGTATTTCCAAAAGTCAAATTTAGAAATATAGATGAGTAGATATCAGAATTCTTAACAGCGTCTAATATAATTGGTTATGTGTTTCTCCATTGACTTTCGGAACCCCTCCCTGTTCTCCGGTCTTATACCACTCAGCCAACAGGACTCTTTGGCTGGATTGTATAAATTTCAGTGATGTTGGTGCCACTTCTTAATGATTTTATCCTTTTTTTATTTTTAGGAAAGGGTCTACAGAGTGTTCAGGGTCTCATTACTAGATCAGACTCACAGTGATCTGCCTCTTTACAGCCTCCCAAGAGCCGGGATTACAGGCGCGGCACCACGCCCAGACTCAATTGCCATCTCAGTGTGCCCCGGGGACAGGGCCGGGGCCCAGCATGGCAGACCCAGAGATCAAATCCCCAGCCCCTCTGCCTGCTTGCAGGTGCTTTAATCCACTGAGCTATTTGGCTGGCCCTAATGATTTTATCTTTGAAAACTTTTTCTCCAGGCCAGTTTGTCATTAATGTTTACCTTCTACTTACATGAGGTAGCTTCTGTCTGCTGATATATATTTTTTATTGTTAACAGTGTCCAATTTCTTTTGACTCACCTTACCTCTCTATTTATTGATTGGATGTGGTGCTGCTGTTGACCCCAGGGCCTTGCCCATGTTAGGCAAGCATTCTATCCCTGAGCTAACATCTCTGACTCATGGTATCTCTGTAATTACAGACACTGTGCTTGTGAGCTCTGCAGCAATTGGGAATACTGAAGAGAAGTCAGGTGAAATTGATAGCTTGGATTGGTGGAATTAATGGTTTTCTTGGTTGCAAGCCTATGGTATTCTGGTAGTTGAGCTGAGCGTATGTGGAGCACCTGGAACTATTTGGCCTCTTCGAGTTTTCCCTTATCTCCTTTCCAGGCTGATCAGAGAGCCCCATTCGGGCAAAATAGTATTTGGCATTTATTTTAATATAAAGGGTTGTGAACAGAGGGTAAAATTTCATGCATTGCTTTAAATAAAATTTATTTATTTGCAATGCTCGGTGTCTAACTCAAGATCTCATGCATGCTAGATAAATGCTCCACCACCGCATCATATTGCTAGCTCCTGCATTTCAGCACTACTCTAGAAACAAAATTCTAGGGACAATTGCTGCTGTAATGTGTTGCCAAGGGATAATGCCAGATTTCCTGCCCTGAATGTCCTGAGGGTTCTGTAGATAATGGTCTTGTCTTTTCTGCTTTTGCTCTCCTTTGCTTTATTTATTTATCATTTATTTATTTATTTATTTATTTATTTATTTGGTACAGGGTCTTGGTACACAGCTCGGATTCATAGTGACCCTCCTGTCTCAGCCTCCCCACTGCTGGGATTACAGGCATGTGCTACCACGCCTGGTTTCCAAGGCTGGTGGTTCTGGGGTTGGCACAGCATTCGGTACTGGGGATTGAACCCAGGTCCTTGAGCTTAGTAGGCAGGCACTTAGACTACCACACAATCTCCCCAATTCTGCTTTGCTTTATTTTTTAACACAGGATCTCACCATGTAGTTCAGACTGGCCATGAACTCATTGTACAGGCTGACCTTGAGTTCACGTAATCTTCTTGCCTCAGCCTCATGAGAGGGGGAATTTCAGGAGTGTGCCACAATGTCCAACAATGGTCCTTCTCTTGGGGAATTTACAGCCTTTTTTATTATAATTAAGTTTTGCTTTGGAGACTTAGAGAAGTTGATTTTAAAAAGAGGTCATCAACCCTTCTGTTATTTTTTAATTACAATTAAGAAATATAACCATAGCCATTTGACAAGAAATAAGTTATTAAAGTTTCTATTGTTTAAACAAATCCATAGCTAACTCTTAAATATTTGTGGTTGTTATAGGAACACATGTGGCGTAAGCAAAGGGAAGAAAAATGATGCCAAATCTGTTATATTAATAGCAACTACTTTTTGAATGAGTCTTTCATAGTTAAGACTTCTAGAGACTGTGAGTTAGAAAAGAAAAAGTTATCATAGGTTCTTAAAATGTTGTCTCTAAAACTCATTCCCTGTGCTTGCCTAAGCAGGCACTTAATCTGTTGAGCTATCTTGCCAGCCCAGTTAACCTCTTTGTTAAAAAAATAAGGTGACCAAGCATGCTTGGAATTGTTTTTGTACTTTTTGTTCTGGTCCACTGACCCTCATTTCTGTGTTGTTGGCTATTATCATGCTATTTTCGTGTGGTAGTTTTGTAGTATAACTTCAAAACAGGGATTGTGATGAGCTTGATCAAAGTGCCCCGTTCTTGTCATCTAGAATTGCTTTTGCTATTCTAAGGATCTTCTGGTACCATATAAATGTTGTGCCTTTTTTCTTCTGGCTCTGTGAGGTACACTACTGATGGCTTTTATCAGAATTGCAATAAATTTGTGCAACAATTTTAGAAATGTGGTCATTTTCACTATACTGGTTCTGTCTATACAAGAACAGGGGGGCCTGCCAAGTAGGAATTGCTGCCGCATTTCAGGAACCCCCAGACCCACTCCTAGCCCAGGCCCAGTGAGTGTGTGGGAGAGCTTCCAGCTACCCTGCGCTGGTGGGATCTACTAGTCCCAGCCCAGGCACAGCATGGGTGAGACCCTCTTCCAACCCATTGAGGCACCCACCACCCTTCCGCTGCACATTCCCTACACAGCATGCCAAGTATGAATTTCTACTGTGTTCTGAGAATCCCACATCCAGTCCTAGTCCAGGACCAGTGAGTGTGTGGGAGAGCTGCCTCTCCCTGCTACTTCAACTTGTACCCTCCAGACTCAGCTCAGGCCTGGCATATAGGCCTGGGGTGAAACCATTCAGCTGCAATCACTGCAGAGAGTGTACTGGACAGAACCACCCAGCTAGTTCAGGAGCAGAACATCTTGCCAGAGGGGCACAACAGGTTCACCCCCAAGGAAAGCAACAGGAAGGAACTGAACACAGCAGTCAGACCCAAGCAAGGCACAGCTGGATAAATCCAAACTTCGTAAATCTACACCTGAACTTCAGTACGTGCTAAGGTTATAACTGCAACAAAGATCTACAACAAAGGCCAGAAGACAGTGCTACACAAAATGACAACAACAAGGAGCAAAATACAATCTCAACCTAAACCCACCCATAACAAGAGCAGAGGGCATAAACACAGAACAAATTGGGAATCACACAGCTGAAAGCAATGAATCACAAGCTTCTGAAATAAACAAACAGCTGCAGAAAGGTACAGAGAAACTCAGATTGAAAATGAAAAAAGAAATCCCTGAACTAATGACATCAGCAGTAAAGAATCAAATGCAGAAACATATGGAGGAAACCCAATGCCCAACCACAACAAGTGCACAGGACACTAGCTCAGCTCAAATGTATGAATTAATAGCATTGATAGTAAACAGCAGAAAGTCATAGAGGAACTCAGAGCGGAATTCTTTTCTACTACCTCAGCTCAAATGCATAAATTAATAGCGTCGATAGTAAATAAGCAACAGCAGAAAGTTATAGAGGAACTTAGAGCAGAATTATTCTATGAAATAAAAAATGAATTCTCAGAACTCATAGCATCTGAAGTAAAGAAGCAACTACAGAAACATAGGGAGGAAACCCAATCTGAAAAAAACACTGCAGTAAAAGAATTTATAACTGCTTCTAAAAAAGACATTGAAAGAAAAATAGAGGAGACTAGAAAAATGATGGATTCCTTGAATGAGCAATACAGGAAAGAAATAGATCACATGAAGCAGACTCAAAGAGATCTAGAGGAAATTAAAATCTCAATCACAAGCTTGCAAAACTATGCAAGTGAAAGTGAAGACAGAGTTTCAGATCTTCAAGACGCTGGTGCAGTTAGTGAAAAGGTAAGAAAGGATCTCTTAAAAACAACTAGGATGCAGGAAAATATAATCCATCACCTGCAAGATGATGCAAAGATGAACAATGTGAGACTAAAAGGCATTAATGAGAAAGGAGTTAATAAAAATGACATTAAAAAATATGGGCAGAAGCAATAGCAGAAAATTTCCGAAATATGAGGAAACAATCTGACATTAAGGTGACCAAAGCATACAGAATGCCAAGTAACCTCAACCCAATTAAAAACACACCGAGACATGTAATAGTCAAGATCCCAGAAATTCAGCACAACAACAATATACTGAAAGCCGCTACAGAAAAGAAGCAGAACACACTCAAAGGAAAACCCATCAGAATTACGGCCAACTTCTCTTCACAAACCAGGAAGGCAAGAAGAGCATGGAGCAGAGTACTTCAAGTCCTCTATGAAAACAATTTCCAGCCCAGACTACTATACCCTGTAAAACTCTCTTTCAAGTTTGATGGAGAAGTGAAATACTTTCATGACAGAACAGCTAAAGAATTTCGTGAAGACAAAGCAAACCCTACACAGGCTACTGAAAGATGTTCTAGAGAGGGACCAAAATGATCACAACTCCACAAATGAGATCAGAAGCAACCAACTAAATAGGGCAAGCAATTAAGCACAGCAGAAAAAGAACTAAACAACAACAGGTAAATAACATGTCAATCGTAAGTCAATACATCTCAGTTCTAACCATCAATGTAAATGGACTCAATTC
>NW_004524677.1:1744570-1747875 GCF_000260255.1 Octodon degus
TATAATGGTAGGGTCATGCTTGGAATGACTGTCATTCTGGTCTTCTAAATACATACTGCTTGTCATGTCATACCAATTACTGCCATATTGTCTCTCAAGTAAATGTGGGGTTTTTTTTTAAAGAAAAAGTGTTATAAATGAAAACAAGAGACAAGGGGAAAAAATGTCATAGGACTGTCCTGCTACAATGCTATAAATGGTTAGATTTCTAAATTTCTGTGTAAAAATATGCAATTGTTTATTCCTATTTTTTAATTATTTTTTATTTTTTCTTCTTTTTCTTCACATTCTGTAGGCATTTAAAGTTTAACATACTTTATGGAAAATACCTATTCCATGTTATGTCTAAAATGTTTGCTATTCAGCCAGATAGTGATGTTAAGCTCAACTGCCTATGTTATAGGGTAATAATATCATTAAGCTTCTCTTCTGGAGGGTTAACAATTTAAATTTGCAGACTACAAATAAGAGAAAAAGAAAGGCTTCAAAGACAGCCAACATTTTGACCCTAGCCTTTCAAGGTCAGTGAGGACTCAGGAGATAGGAGAACTTGCACTGTAACATCCTGTAACTCAGTTGTGTCCCAAATTTACTGATCAAAGAGATTATGGGGCCACAGAGGAAAGTGAGCAATAGTGTAGAGTGTGCCTAAGGAGAGTCACATAGAGAGAAAACATTCTCTCAGGCTTTCACAGAAAGCAAATTGGTCAAGCAATGGCTATGACTCAACCACATGGCTGACACTGACAAACAATCTACCAAGAGTGATACAGGGTTTCAGGTTAAATCCTGAGGGGATTTGACTGACTTTGGCAGATACAAAAGTTACATTTCTTATTATATAGGTTTTGCTTTATCTTGGTCTTAACCATCCAGCAGAAAAGTATAAAAAGAAGTATAAAAAGTAAAGCCGTATTAATATGCTGATGTGTAAAAGGCTCAAGTCAACAACTTCTGACATCACCATTCCTATGGGTAACCCACTACTATTATGCAATACTGGACTATATTGGATTATTTTGCTGAATTCATGCACCTACAATACTTAAATGGCAATGGAATACCCATCTCTGACAAAACTAAACCCAAAAAAATGGATACAAATGAAGGACCATTTTGCATCTGTATATACAAAATAATTAGGATAGATATACAGCTACTTTCTCTTAATTCAATGAGAAGAAAGATTTCTACTCATAGTGTTTGGACAGGATATCACATCTGAATCTTGTATTATGAATAGCCACTACGGAGACAACTCTATGCAATGTATTACTTATTGAAACTGTCCTAGTACAAAAAAAAAAAAAAAAAAAAAAAAAAAAAAAAAAAAAAAAAAGACATTCTTTGACAGTTAAAAATAAAAGAGGTATCTTGTAGGAATAGCTGGATTTTGACCTTTATGTTTGTCCCAGGGTTCTGCCTTTTATTTTTATTAGGGATGGAAAGTTGCAGCCTGTTTGGTCCAGCACCCTGTTCTGGACTGGACAGCAGTATTGTTTATGACCCTCAGACAACTGAGGTATTGCCATGCAAGGAACATTGATCACAACTATGTATCTTTGGCTAATGTAGCGCAATCAGTATACTAGCAATAGCACCAAATGCTGACTGTAAAATGACAAAAATGTAATAACTAATCTAAGTCAATTTAGCAATATGTATAAGATTTATAGACATTTAACAAAATCTAAGATAAATCATAAAATATATACAGAGAATATCAATTCAATAGAGCAATGTTATCCTAAGGTGAGAAAACATATAGGAAGATAAGAGAAAAATAGAGAAATAAAAGGAGAAAGAGAAATTAGAAGCAAGGCTGAAGGAAAAAGCTAGATGACCCAAGCCTGAGGAAAGTGGTGAGGACTACAGGAGAAAAGAAAAATAAAAAGAGAGAAAGAAAAAACAGTAATTTCAAACTAAGCTAAAACTAGCCACCAAAAATAAATTTTTGTTCACATTCACCAAAAAATATTTTTAAACAATAAAAGGCAAAACTTAAAAAATCAAGCCTAACAGAAAAGACGAAAGAAAAAGATAAAGACAGAAAAAATGAAGGATATTACTCTGTGATTTCAATCCTGTGTTTATCTTCTGGGTTCTATAGTTTGTGGCAGGATCCAATTTAAGTCATGTCTCTACTCTTACTGGAAGAAAAGGAAGGCATTCAATGCCCAGATCCATCTGAGTAATCACCAGCAAACTGACAGTAGGACGGAGGCTGTGTGCTAGTCTGGGACTTTCAAATCCCCAGAAACTCAGGCTGAACCTGGCCTCTGGTCAAGGGAATAAGAACTGAGTCCTTTAGTTTACAACACCCTGCCTTTTGCCAGCCTGAAAACTGTAATGATCCATGAACCAGGAACTTGGAAGAAAGTGTAGATTGTCCTCTTCCTATCTGTACATTCAATTTCTCTGTAGACTACAGTTTTCCCTCCAGATCCTTCCTGGCTACCAGAAATCAACCTTTCCTTCTTTTCTTTTATAAGCTGTTATTCTCCAGTGTCTGGGTTCCAAATCTTGGAGAATTTGCTTTTTTGCTGCTTACTGTTCTGCCATCTTCCCAGAAGTCCCTAAAATGGTAATTGTTGCTGATAATGTCCACATTGCATACTCAAAGCCTTTTTAACTTTTCTTTTCAAATTTTACATTCATGTCATTTTCTTATTTTTCACTTGGCTTTTCTGATTTTTCTTGATTTGTAATAACTCTTCAAACATTAAATAAATAAATGCTTTTCCATATAGTTAAAATTTTCAAGTTGCCTGTAAATATATATATATATATATATTTCACCTGTATTAGCCAGGCTGCCCAACAATGAGGTGCAATACTCTACACCCACCATTTTAAGGAGCAGAATATTGATTTTGCTTATGCTTTGAAGGACTTTAGTCTATAGTGTGCTGGCTTTAAGACAGAAGCATTGTCATGAAAGATTATGGTGAACCAGAGTTTCTTAGTTAATGAAATCCAGGAAGAAAATCAGGGGATCAGTTCTAGAAAGGAGAGAGAGACCAAACATAGACTCTAAGACCATGCCTTCAGGACATACCCAGACACACCCAGAAGTGCAGTCTACCAATCCCCCAGGCAGATCCTGAAGGTGATTCTCCATCCTAACAGCCATATCACTCCCACTGTCACATCACACCCAAATCAACCTTTATTAATTATACCTAGCCTCGAATAAACATGTTAATAATTCTGGTTAACATAATTATCCTGTGTACAGGGCTGGAGAGATGGCTCAGTGGTCTAAAGCACCTACTTGGAACAAGCTTGGCAAAGCACAGGGACCG
>NW_004524677.1:1748522-1749699 GCF_000260255.1 Octodon degus
TTCTAACCATCAATGTAAATGGACTCAATTCACAATTAAGAGAAATAGACTGGCACAGTGGATTAGCAAACAAAATTCAACAATATGCTGTATACAAGAAACACATTTAACACATAAAGACATTCATAGGCTGAAAGTCAAAGGATGGAACACAATACTACATGCCCAGCACCTCAGAAAAAAGCAGGGGTAGCAATCCTATTCTCAGACAGTCTGAATTTAAAACCAACAATGATCAAATGAAATAATGGAGGCCACTATATACTGGTTAGATGAACAACTCAAGAGGAAGAGGTAACACTCTTAAATATGGGTGTAAGAAACACGGGAGGACCCAACTATGTAAAGTAAATGTTAATGGACATAAAAAAATCTGATTTCCAATAAAACAATCTTTACAGGTGACCTAAACACCCCTTTATACCCAAAAGATAGGTCAACCAGACAAAAACTTAGCAGAGAAATAACAGAACTGAACCAGAGCTTGAAACAAATGGACTTGGTGGACGTATACAGAGTGTTCCACCCAAACACAGCTGAATACACATTTTTCTCAGCTGCACATGGATCATTTGCTAAAATACACCACATACTGGTCCACAGATCAAGCTTAAGTATATGTAAGAAAATAGAAAGTATCCCATACACATTATCTGACGACAGTGCAAAGAAACTGGAAATAAATGACAAAGTAACCAGAAAAAAACCGTAAATACATGGAAATTAAATGATACCCTACTCAACAACCAGTGGGTCACAGATGAAATTAAACAAGAAATTTAACAATAACTACAAATCAATGAAAATTCAAGCACAACTTATCATAATTTATGGGATATGATGAATGCAGTTCTCAGAGGGAAATTCATAGCTGTGAACTCACACATTAGGAAAACAGAAAGAGAACAAATAAATACCCTAATGCTGCACCTTCAACATTAAGAAAAGGAAGAGCAAACCAAACCCAGAGCCCAAAGATGGAAAGAAGTCATAAAGATTAGAGCAGAAATTAATTCAATTGAGGTGAAGAAAACAATTCAAAGAATTAAAAAAGCAAAAAGCTCTTTCTTTGAAAGATTAAATAAAATCAATAAGCCCCTAGCTTACCTCATCAAAAAGTGGAAAGAAAAAATTCAAATACAAGCAATAAGGAATGAAAAGTGTTAATTACCACAGA
>NW_004524677.1:1749799-1765874 GCF_000260255.1 Octodon degus
AGGTGAGCACAAGTAAGTGAATACCAGAGAATCAGTTCTTTAGGCAGAGTGTCCCAAGGCTCTCTCATCAAATGTTAGGTTTGTCCCTTTTCACCTTTGAGCTATCTATACTATGCTTGTGGTTGTGCTATTTTCTTTTATGCCTGCAAGCCACTTTTTTTATTGTCTTAATGCAAGTACTTGATTGACTTTTAATGATGTTAATCTATGTGCAGCCATACCTCTTTTGACCCCAACTTTATATATGATTCCTTCTGGACCAAAATTTTAGTTTTTCAGCTGGGGAGAAAGCTTGACAGTCTAAGCACTCGCATGGCAAGCATAAGGACCCAAGTTCAATTCCCATTACCATATGCCATGCACAGCAGGGAACCCCAGCCACATAGTGTTGGCCCCAAAACTGGGTGTGGTGGCACACACCTGTAATCTCAGTGCTGGGGAGGCTGAGACAGGAGGATCACTACAAGTCTGAACTGAGTAGTGAGACCCTATATCAAATAAATAAATACAAAATTTTAGTTTTCAAGTATTTTACCTCTGCCTTTGCCCCCACTTCTCACTATAAATGCCAAGATCTATCACCAGCCTAAGCAGTAGCCAAGCCCCTTTGTACCATGCTTCAGTAGCCTCTGAGAACCTGGATAGGTGAGCACAAGTAAGTGAATACCATCACAATTGCCTTAGTCACCACATTTCTACTGACATTCTTGGTCTTCTGAGGTCCAACCAGAATCACTCACACCAAGTTAGTTTACAGGATTCTAGGGTTTCTAGGGTAGAGTAAAGCTATTTAGGTCATGGAGGCCAGGAAGGACAGCAGAACAGCTCCAGAGGTGAAGTGTCCAGGGATGTACAAAATCCAACAGCAGCCTTCATGAGCCACCCAAACACACCTGAATTGTGCTCTGCCAATCACCTGGTTAGATCTAAAAAGCAATAAAGCTAACAATACACCCTTACTGCCACAACACGTCAGGTTTACAATTTTCATTTTAAAATCTTTCTTTCAAGTTCTTTGTCTTTTCTAGATTGCCAGTTTCATTTTATATATTAAGTGAATTATTTTTAGAATTTGTGTGTGTGGCCTCATTAATTTTTGTATTTATCTTCATTAGTGCATTTCTTTTTTTAATTTTGTATTTTCCTGTTATTTACATCTTGAATAGAAACTTAATTTACTAATTTTCTTTTTCTTAAGGATTTAAGTTCACAAACTTGCCTCTGAGTTTTCTAAACATGTTCTCCATAACATTTTTTAAAGAGAAACAGAAAAAAGAAAACTTTAAATAACTTTCCCATGGCCCATAACCATTAAGTTGCAAATCTGATGTCAAAACCAGAGAACAAATACTTCAGAGTTTAAGTTTTTAATGATGTTTCATATTCCTATTAATGTAATCAAATTTTGTGTGGGTTTTGTGTTAGCCAGTTTGTAAATTTGTTTACTTTACCAGTGGATTTGTTACACTTATGACTCTTCTGGCTCTTTTCATGTTTTCTCTTTAGTGTGGATCTACTGTTTTCTTGGTGGGGATACAAGGCATCGAATTCAGGACCTTGCTTGACAGGTGCTCGAATTCAGGACCTTGCTTGACAGGTGCTTCTGCCACTGAGCTATATCCTCGGCAGTGTGGTCTACTTTTAAACAATTTTTCTGCATCTTTCTGTTATTTTCTGGTGCTCCACTGACATTTTAAATACTACACACAGACCCATATTTCTTAATTTGTTAGCGTTATCAATGAAATGTTACTTCCTGCTTGCTTAAATGAAAACTAAATCAGTATATTGTTATCAGCTTCCTCTTGTTTGTCCGTCCTTCTGATGACAGATTACAAGTGTTCGCAAATGTCTTTCAACATGCGGTAACATTTTCTGATACGCATTTTTAAAGTATCTTTTGTTCAGAGGGTTCTTGTCATTTAACAAAATAAACTGGTCACAATTGCAGAGTACTGGGAATCTTAGAGGGAGGGACAGCCCAGTTCCTACAATATGAAGCCAAATGTCACAGGCTCACGATCTACATCTGTTTTTACAGCTATGTGAAAACACTTCAACCACTATCAGAAGCTACCTCCGACTTTAAGTCAAAGCTAATGGTGCTTTCAAAGGGGAAACAGTGAGAAAAATTATCTGTGTGATAAAGTAGTCACAGCAGCCAGAACCATTTTTCAGGAACATTTGCAAAGACAAGAATATGTCGAGTTCAGTGTCTTTACTGACTTTCTGTATAGTGTTTGGCTGGAGTACCAGGCTTTACCCAGGCCTCATTATTCCTTCTCAATCCTAAGATTAGGTCTCCAGACTTCTGCCAAATATTCTACTCAGTATCTTTTTTATTTAATCTGTTAGTATGTTTCTTTTGTCTATAATTAAGAAACAAATGATTTTTTTTTTCCTGTATCCTTAGAGCAGAGCAGAAAAGTCCAACTTGGAGAGTGCTGCAAGGACAGACAATGACTTCTGCTATGAGATTAATGACATCGGGCAGCCACCAACCTCAATTTGAGAGGCTTCCTTCTGAATATAATAAATTCTATTGGAAACACGGGTCATCTTATGAGAAAAACCATCTCATATCTCAGGCATTTGGAAGGTTACGAAGGAAGTGCTCATCGCTAAGAAGTTCAGGCTGTGAAAACTGAAATGGCCCATCTCTGCGGTTGTTATTACACAGTGCACCCCTGATGGTCCTCTTCATGGTCATAGGCCTGACCTATATGCTATTTATCTTTCAGTATTTGAAAATTCACTTTCAGTCAAAACATTTCACAAGATAGAATTTACCATATATAAATTAATACTTATATTATGAGAGGTATATAAATTACTGATTATAGTTCTCCAATCCCCAAATTAATGTGCAAATTGACACATCAGCACTTAATGTGATTTTTCCAATGTGCATCTTCGTTCTATCACTTTTAAAATGGGCATTATCTATGCAAAGAAAATGGCTTGCTGAGCAGATTCTAGCACCACTGACACCTTACTTTCTTTAATTTCTAAGATTACTCTCTTCTCATTTTTTTAGCCATTTCTGTTTTTCTAGCTATAAAATATAGTTAATGTATTTTATTAGTGCTATGTGTATTACTAGTATATGAGGCGTTTGTACGCTGGGTTTTCTGTTTTAACTCTTCTTCCTATGCCATATCTTGGTAAAAGTTTTCCCAGTTTGACTTCTTTAACTTTCAGAAAATGATGTTATGGACCTATAGGCAGATATGTTAAACACATCTATTGATATAGATTTGTCTAAACATTTGAAGATGGTAATATCCAAAAATGTTTCTACTCAACAACCTTATGAAAATAAAAGTGAAACTTTTAAGTGATGACGATCGTATATATGAATAAAAATTGAGTATTTCAATAATTATTTTAAGTGCATGTATCTAAATGCATACAAACACATGTCATAAATACAGAGACATTAAGTGTGACTGTTAGTGTGACTCTGTATTCACTTTGCTCACTAATGATTTGAAGCCCTGAACCACAAGCAACCAAAGGCCTTGTCTCTCTCTGGGATTTGGCTGTTCTTACCCTTTTTCAGACCTCTCCTCCATATCCTGCTGTTGTCCTCATTCTTATCTAAGTCAGAATGATTACTTTATTACTCCCTGAGGCACATGCTCTATCTCTATCCACTTAATATAGACTATAAGCACACAACCTTGATGAACATCATCATTAAGTAGAAATAAAAATTTATTATTTCCCTCAACGTCTGCAAAATGCTAGTAGCAGTGCCTGATGGCCACAGAAACAGTGCTGCTCCCCCTGCTGCAACTCTCACCTCCACTCCCCGGTGTGAACTCGGACTGAGTGCCAGGCGGGCATCTAAACGGGCTTGGCTTTTGGAAGAGACTGCTATGTATGTGCTGGCCGTGACCTGAGGAATGACTCCGCCACCATCACTTTGCAATGATTGAGTATGTATCACAACAATGATCTAATGTCATGAAATTATTTGGGGCTGAGCAAATTTAGGTTTGATTTTTAAAGTGGAGAATGGCACTTTAGAGATGTATAAGCTTAGAGAAGTTCTGTGTGTCTATCTTGCCTCAATTATAATACATACTGAATAAAATTATATAACCAAGAAAACGGAAACTCTTCATACTCTTGATTATTAATCTTATCTCTGTTCTCAAAGTGACCTAACATTTTCTCTCTACTTTTCTAGACATCTCTCTCTCATTTTCCATATTAGCTCAATCTTATCAAGCATGTAAATTTTCTATCTAAATTCTCTTTCTCATCAAAGGCCTGGTTCTCTACTTCACATAAAAAGAGAGAAAACTGTTGGCTTGTCTAAATCTCAAGTTCCCCCCATCAAATCTAAAAAGTTGGCTACATCTTCACCATCCTTGGTTAAGTGCTACAAGAAGGAATAACTTTTCTCTCACTTAAGGTTAATCCTGAAAAATGTCTTATACACCAATCACACAAATCTTTTGAAAGACCTTATCTCTCCTGTATCATCACTTTTTCCTCTCATTCTAGTGAAAATATATGTACACTTAAACACTTTTCATCTTCCCTAAACATCATTGTCTCAATTTATCTACTTTAGATATTTTCCTTTCATGAACTCATTGTTACCAAAACTTTAAAACTTTACCATCATTATTCCCAGGAGTATTGAAAGCTATTGACCTGTCTGTTTCACATTGCTTCTTTTTAGGTAGAAAATATGTATTTCCATGTAAACAACCAATTCTTTTGTGTTGGAGTCTACATTATTTTGTAAAAAGCAATTTTAAAATTGTTATTAGTACATCTTTAGATATTAATAATTATAACATTCATATATACCTGTGCATGATATATCTTAATTCTTTTTTTCCTCAACCCCCACCCCTCCTTCAACTCACCTTCTGCTCCTTATTTACAAAACATCTCTTTCCTTTTTTTTTCTGCCTTTTCTTTCTTTGCCCTTCCTTCTTTCTCCTTCTCCCCTCCCTTGTTTCCCTTCACATTTGAACATTTTCTTCCCATTTCCCACAATCTATTATACACTTTGATCCTTATTTACACTTTTGGTTTCTCACATCAGGGAAACAATGCAGTATTTAAACATGTGTGTCTGATTTTTTCACTGAGGAGTAAGGTTTTAAGGTGAGTCCATGTACCTGTCTTTGAGCTTCCATAATGTAGTATGTTTTGATTTCCTTCTTATCTTTGTGTACTGCTTCATTTTTGTGCAATGCTTAGCTTCTGCCTCTCTTTGAACTTGGTCTTTCTCAATCTTTCCTTTACATGGCACTCTCCTCACTCGACAAACTCTCCCTGGACAAGGACATCTCCTCCCCAGGGTCCTCTTAGTACAATAATAACGATGCCCAAGTTGATAGTTGAGTATACAAGGGAACCCTCAGTCAGAGGACTGCATCAAACTATTTAGAAAAAAATCCATATTTCATATCCCATGCTCCAATTTGCCACTGTGCAGCCTCTAGCCTGTCAAAAATAATTTATTCAAAGACACTTACTAGGCTGCTAGTAAGTGCTAGTAATGTCCTAGACCTTATGAAGAACTTATTAGCTAGAAAATTTCTGTTTTCTGGGAATACCAGACTAATAGGAAGAAAAGCAGTACATAACCAAATACACAGCAGTTGCCAGTGTGTATTATGAGGAACAATAAGGTGTCATAAATGGAATGATGGCCAGTGTGGAAGCTACTTTATAGGGAGTAGCACGGGATAAGGAGCACAAACCCGAGTGAAGTAATAGTCACACCATCTTTGGAAAGAGCAGTTTTCTTAGCAGTAAGATGAGAATAATTGCCAGACTGAGCAACTTTCATTGGCAAGAGAATTTTGTAGTCTTCCTCAGCTATGATTAAGTTAAAAAGCATTTAAGAATCACTGTTGAATCTCAAATATTTCTCTCTCATCCAGTCCTCCTTGTAAATTATAGACCAGCACACCAAACTTTCTCCCCAATAGCTCAAAGATGTCTCCCAAATAATTGGAAATAGGACTCTGCCTCTTTCCTTTCCTCTCTCTTCTCTGACTTACAACATCTACTGGGTTGCCTAGGACTAACACTAGAGTTGTTCTTCACTTCTCCTTCTTCAGTATGTCTATACCAAATCAATCTCAAAGTCATCTGATCTTCATTTATCCTCACTTATCCTCAAACCATCACCCCCATGCACTGGATTAATGAAAAAGCACACCAGGCATTCTTCCTCTACATTATTATTTTTCAGTAATATCTTGCCCACAGTTAATAAACTTGTGGCATAAAAATATCATGCCACTGATCTCCATTATTGCCATCTATTTGCATTAATAAAATATAATGTATTATAAACTACTTAGCATGTTTTTAAAGAACTTTCTTAATTTGAATCTTCGCTTCAGTTTCCTCTAATGCCACTGCATTCCTTACTATCCTCCAGGTCCCTGAACAATCTATCTTACCTAAGGTCTGTAATGCTCTTTCTCTGTTCCTCTTCAGCCAGACCGTCCAATAAGATCTAAAGACTGAGGGCCAGCCAAATAGCTCAGTGGATTAGAGCACCTGCAAGCAGGTGCAGGAGCGAGGGATTCAATCCCTGGGCCTGCTGTGCTGGTCCAGCCCCTGGGGTGCAATGAGATGGCAATTGTCTGGGCATGGTGGTGCGTGCCTGCAATCCCAGATCTTGGAAGGCTGTAAACAGAAAAATCACTATGATTCTGATCTAGTAATGAGACCCTGAACACCCTGTAGACGCTTCCCTAAAAAAATTTTTTACAAATTTGAAGACCACTTGCCCTCCTGATCTCAGAATAACTAACTCCCAACCAGACACAGTCTTTAGGCTAAATAGCATTGCTCCCTGTACTAACATCTAAGATTTCCTTCAGTTATCTACATTACTCACTAGACTACGTGCCCTGTGAAATCACATGCAAAAGAGGAAACTGGACTCAATGTACATTAACTGTCATCAAATATTTAACAATTATTACTAGATAAAGGAACAAAATTATTCAGACTCCTGAGAAACAGCACATTTACGTAATAAAACTATTGTATACAAGTTCCCCTATATCATGGAAGTGCCTCAAGAAGCTAAGAATTTTATTATAATTTTTTCTGGGTTGTTATTTTTTATGCATGAGATAATGAGAAGGAATTAACATTTTATCAAATTTTTCAAAGAACCTTGTACCCCCAAAATATGAAAAATTGTTGTTTATACTCAAAGTGTTTCTATGGCAACCTTAAAACTCAAACTTTCCAGATTGTTCTAATTTTATTTATTTAACAAATATTACTCAAAGCCAACTTCAATTCTTCTTTTACTGAAACTCTCAGCCATTCAAATGTCCTAGAATTACAGTTAGATTTTGCTAAAAGTAATTGAATACATCATATTCAGGTCAAACTTATATATTTTTGTTATAAATATTCCAGGGATAATATTGAAGCTAAATAAAATCTTAAAGATTTATACTGAGGATATTATTTTGTTTCTGTATTTTTAGGATCTTACTTAGGTTTCTTATTACACCAAAACATGCTAACAAACATATTTTTAAAGAAAAGCACACTATAAATGCAGAAATCATATGGTAGTTAAATATATCAATCTTCTTGACCTCCTCTTGATAATTCAATACAGCTTCATTATTTCCAAATAAATCCAGACTTGGTTAACAACCTAAGTTTGCAGACCAAAATTGGAGAGAAAGGAGGGCTGCAAGGAAAGTCAATATTTTGGCCCTAGCCTTCCAAGGTCAATTAAGACTCAGGACATATGGGAACTTGTACTGTAACGTCATGTAACTCAGCAGTGTCCCAAATTTTCTGATCAAGAAGATTATGGGGCCAAAGAGGAAAGTGATCGATGATGTAGACTGTACCTAAGGAGAGTCACATGGAGAGAAAACATTCTCTCAGGCTTTCACAGAGAGCACATTGGCCAAGCAATGGCTGTGACTCATCCACATGGCTGACACTGACAAAGGTTCTACAATCTGAGGTGCAGAATCTCGGATAAATCTTGAGGGGATTTCACTGACCTTATCAGACTCAAAAGTTGCAACTCTTATTGCCTAGGTCCTGCTTTACCTTGGTCTTAACCATCCCGCAGAAAAGTATAAAAACGAAGTATAAGAAGTAAAGCCATGGGCTGGTGAGATGGCTCAGAGGTCTAAAGCACCTACTTAAAACAAGCTTAGCAAAGCACAGGGACCGCGGTTCAATCCCCCAGCACCACATGCCAGCCAGCCCCGCCCCCTGGTGGGCTGAGCTGGCCACACAAACACTAAATAAATAAATAAATAAAAATTAAAAAAAAAAAAAAGAAGAAGTAAAGCCATGCTGTTATGTTGAGCTGTGGGGGACTCAGGTCAACAATTTCTGACATTGCCAGTCAAGCGGAAGACCTAATACTATTATAGGCTACTGGACTCTTTTGGAATATTTTGCTGAGTTTACACACCTATAATATTCAAATAACAGAACTTAACAAAAAAAAGGGATACAGACGATTGTATCTGTGTATTCAAAGTGGTTTGGATAGATATATAGTTACATTCTCTTAATGAATAGTATGATTCTTGTACAGCAATTAACCACTAGGAAGAATGTATGCAGTGTGTTAATTATTGAAACTGTCCTACCAATTTGATTTGCAACTGTTTCATTGCTATTTGTTTATCAATAAAGTTATGGGAAAAAAACAAATAAATCTAGACTGCAAGAACTGCATGTGAAGCAGTGGAAAATGTACACTCCTTTGAGTAATCTTCAAGTGCTATTGTAGCAGACATTGTCCACAGTGGCAGCCAAGCAATATGACTTTGGAACTTTCCCAATGGAAGGATTGCTACAGTGTTGACAATTATCCAGTGATTTTCTGTGCAGCCTCTAGAGCAGAAAATTTATCAAAATGCCCCAGCAGCAGGCTTTCATGTAGATAAAGTCCTAGAAGCACTATTTGTCACATTACAGGACTGTCTCACTAGCATTTTGACAGTAGGAAAAGAAAAAAGGTAACTATATCAACAAAGAACCCAACACAAAAAAGCATCAAGCTTATCATGAAATTTTTAAGAATAAGCAATCATAATATTTTTAACCAATACGCATCAACAATTTAGTTTATACTGGCTCTGGTTATCTAAAGTTACTTCCCACCTCCTCATTTCAAATCGTATCTTCTCTTATGAAATCAATATCTTCATTAAATAATTAAGAAAACCAAAAGTAAAATGGACAAGGAAAAACTTGAGGTTTATTGAAAGGAGGAGTGAATGTTTAATTGTTTGATCAATCTTGCATATCTATATCTGGTAGTCTGAGCAACGAATTTGATGACAACAACTTGTAATATAAAAACCACTGTTAATATTCCCTTCTTGTTCTGAAATTCTGTACCATTTCCTGTCTTACATTGCTTCATTTATGTCTTTGTTGTTGTTGTTGCTTGTTCTAGTTTTTTTCCCTCTTTAAAATGAAAAAAAAAGGAAAGAAAATAAAAAAGAATTCAACGTTTCCCTTATCAGCCTCTCCTCATCTTGGAGCTATTTCTTTTTTTATGTTTTTAGTATAGAGTCTGCAGGGTCTCACTACACAGATCAGACTCATAGTGATCCTTCTGTCTTCAGCCTCCCAAGTGCTGGGATAACAGGCATGTGCCACCACGCCTAGTCTCAATCACAGTCTCAGAGCATCCCAGGGGTAGGGCTGGCATAGCACTCTGGGGATCGAATTCAGGTCCCTGTGCATTGCCTAAACAGGAGCTCCAGTCTTCTGAGTGACTGACTGGCCCTTAGCTCTATTCTTATATTATCAGTTTTTCAGGCTCATCTTAGTTCCAGAAATTATGAATGTCCAGAGTTCTGATAATAGGATATGCTGGAATTAAATTATATGACATATATGAAAGGTGTTGAAATACTTTTAGGATATATAGGACTACCAAAAAATAAGGTAAGGGTTTTCATGATAAAATATATCCTACAGAAAATAGGAATAGATGTCCTTTACCTCAATCTGCTAAAACTATGACAAACCAACAGTCAACATCATAGCAACTGGACAAAAGCTGAAATCTTTCACTCTAAAATCAGATACAAGACAAGGATGTCTACTATCATCAGTGCTATTGTTTTAGAAACACTAGCCAGAGAAATTGGACAATAGAGAGAAATAAATGTGACAAGGATAGGAAAGGAAGACATTAAATTATCATTATTTGCAAATGACATTATACTCTATGTAGAAGATTGCAAAAAGTCCACCAAAAGACTTCTAGATTTAATCACTTAATTTAATAAAATAGCTCAATACAAAGTTAACACACAAAAATTTGTATCCTTCCTGTGCACAAACAACAAACTCACAGAGAGAGAAATTAGGGAAAACACACCCTTCAAAGTAATATCCAAAAAAATTAAATACTTAGTACTTAATCTAACAAAAGAAGAAAAAAATATATGAATTAAAAGTTACAGTACTCTGAAAAAAGAGATCCAAGAGGATTTCAGAAAATGGAAAGATATCTTTTGCTCATGGATAGAAAGAACCAATGTTGGGCCAGTAAGATAGCTCAGTGGTCTAAAGTGCCTGCTTAGGAAAGCGCAGGCAGGCTCAGGGGACTCCAGTTCAATCCCCAGAACCATGTGCCATGCCAGCTCCACCCTCAGGGTGGGCTGAGCCAGCCAAAAAAAAGAAAAGAAACAACATTGTGAAAATAGCCATGCTACCAAAATTGTTACTCAGATTTAATGTAACACTGATGAAAATATCACTATCATGCCTAGCATATCTAGAGAAAACATTCCCAAAATGCATTTTGAAACAGAAAAGACTTAGAATTACAAAGGCAATTCTGGGCAACAAAGTAAGGTGGGGTGTCACATTCTCTGACTTGAAATTATACTGCAAAGCTACTCAATAAAAGCAACATGATACTGGAAAGAAATCTCTGAGAATCAATGAAACAGGTTAGAAGATGCTGACACAACTATAAATATACTCAGCAACTTTATGTTTGAGAAAAGGACTAAATATGTTCACAGGAAGAAAGATAGCTTCTCTAATAAACATTGATGGAAAATTTAGCTTGCTAAATACTAAAGACTAATGCTAGGCACATGTCTATCATCATGTTCTAAAGTCAAAATAGATCAAGCATCTAAATAATTAAAAAAAAACACACTATATATACTGGAAGAGAAAGTAGGTAGAAATCTTGAAAATATAAGAGTAGGCAGAGAGTTTATGAACAAAAACAAACTGCAACGAAATACTTCAAAGAAACAGCAACTGAGATTTCATCTTAATAAAAAATTTTGGCAAATCAAAAGAAGTCACCAACAGAATGAGAAGACAAGGAAATATTTTAACCAGGTGTCCTTCAGACAAAGGACTTATGTGTAGAACATACAAAGAACTGAAAAAAAAAATTAACCAAATTCAAAGATGCAATCCAAAAATCAGCATCTAAGATGAATATCCATTTCTCAAATGGAGAAATAGGAATGGAAAATGAATATATGAAAAATATTCAACATTATCAGTCATTTAAGAGATGAAAATTCAAACAACACTGAGATTCCTTCTCACTCCAGAAAGAACAGCTATCAAGATACCAATCAATAACAATGCTGGAGGGATTGTGGGGAGAAAGGAACACTTATTCACTGATGCTGGGAGTATAGACTGTTACAACCACTGTGGACATCAGTGTGGAGATTCCTCATAAAATTAAGATTAGACATCCCATTTGACACAGCTAATGTCCTTCTGGGTATCTCCCCGGAAGATTATAGCGTCATACCACTGAGATGTATGTGTACCAGTGACTATAGCAGCACAATTTGTAATAGCTAAATCCTGGAAACAACCTAAATGCAACAATATAGGAATGGATAAAAAAGAGATTTGTGGTATTCTATCCAATACAGTTCTACTCAGCCATAAAGGAGTAACTTGTGACTTTTGTAGGTAAATGGGTCTCCTGGGTGCCTCTTTAGGGAGAATGACATTAGGATATAGTTGTTCCACTGTGCCTGCCTGACCCCTCAAGACCCAGCCCAGTCCTAGCATGTGAGTGAGACTTTCCACTGTGCTCTCAGGACCCCTCTGGATCTCTCCAGACCCAGCCCAAGCCCAGAGTGTGAGACCTTCTGCCATGCTCTCAGGACCCCTCCAGACCCAGCCCAGGCCTGGCATACAGGCCTGGTGTGAAACTCTGTAACTGAAGTTCCTGCAGAGAGGCTAGGGGCCAAAACCACCCAGCTAATCCAGGAGCATAATATCTACACAGAAGGGTACAACAGGTTCACTCCCAAGGGCTGCAGCAGGATGAAGCTGAGCACAGCAGCCAGACCCAAGCCAGGCACATTAGGACGAGTTCAAACTTCATAGATCTGCACCCAAATTTTGGTAGGTGATAAGGTTATAACTGCACCAGAGCTCTACATCAAAGGTCAAAGGACAGAGCTATGCAAAATGGCAAAGAGAAGAGACAAAATGCAATCTCAGGCCCTGAGCACACCCAGAACAAATGCAGGAGACACCAGCATTGAAGAAACTGGGAATCATAGCTGAAATCTCTGAATTAATGACATCTGAAGTAAAGAAGTAACTGCAGAAAGGTATAGAGGAAATCAGATCAGAAATAACCTTTGAAATAGAAAAAGAAATCTCTGAATTAATAGCATCTGTAGTAAAGAAACAACTGCAGAAATGTATAATGGAAATCATATCAGAAGTAATCACTGAAGTAAAAATAGAAAGGATAAATATAATGAAAGAATAATTGCTTCTAAAAAGATCCTGATTAAAAAATAGAGGAGATTAAAAAACAATGGAACCCTTGAATGAGCAATACAGGAAAGAAATGGATTGCATGAGGCAGAGTCAAAGAGATATAGAGGAACTTAAAATCTCAATCACAAGCTGACAAAACCGTTTGACTGAAAGTGAAAAGAGAGTTTCAGATCTTGAAGACACTGTTGCAGCTAGTGAAAAGGTAAGAAAAGATCTCCAAAAAACGGGGGCCAGGGAGATGGCTCAATGGAATAAGCACTTCCCTAGTAAGCACAAGGGCCTGAGTTCAATCCTCAGTTCAGAAAAAAAAAATACCAGATGCAAGAAAAAATAATTCAACATCTGCAAGATGATGCTAAGGTAAACAACATGAGAATAATAGGCATTAATGAGAAAGGAGTCAATACAAATGATATAAAAAGAATGTGGATAGAAGTAATAGCAAAAAACTTCCCAAATATGAAGAAACAATCTGATATTCAGGTAACTGAAGCATATAGAACTCCAAATAAAATCAACCCAACTATAGGTAAATGGATGCAAATTAAGTCATACGTATTAATGAAATAAATCACATTTGTAAACATCATATTTTCTCCCTGGTGTGAGAAATTTAAAGAGTAAATGAGGTCTAAAATGTAGACCTAATAGACATTGTTAAATGAGAAGGAATTGCTATAAAGGTGAAATGCACTAGGATGCATGGAATGGGAAAGAGAGTAAGGGAAAAGAGAAAAAACAAAATTAGTTATACTATTAGTTCTCCTTAGTTCATAAAGAAGGAAAGTTTGCACTAATATTGACTGGAGAATTTGCACGCCCTTATCTTCTACTTTCAGTAAACATTTTAAGTTAATAATATGCAACATAATAACTGTTATTTTCCTGTCATCTTTTATGAAATTGCATTTTAGCTTTTTTCCACAAAATAAAAATAAGACTCTTGTATGTGGCCATGTGAGGAAAAATGAATGAAAATTTTGCAAGAATCATAGAAAATAAGAATGAAATAAATGGTGCAAGCAATTGTTTATGGCAACAAATAAGTCCATGAGAATTCCAGGTGTATGGCTTGGAAAATGTTAGTAGTAGAATTAATATAAGTAGTACAGAAAGGAAGTGCTTTAGGAGAAGAAAATGGGTTCATGTAAAGGTATGTAGACTGCAATTAAGTTCCAGATGTTTCAGGTTGCCTATATCTGAGTCTAGAGCTAAGGAGGTTGATGTGAAGTATGGCTTTAGATTAGACTTAGCCATCGCTAAAGTAGTTCAAGTAGGTGATATGATATGCAGCCTAGCATAGCCCTTAAATCTGATGACAATGGTTTGAATTGTAGCTATCACTAACCAGCTATTTTGACTAAATAGTTTAGGCTCTCAAGGCTTTAAATTTTTACCTATAAAAAAAGCAGTGATCTCATAGAATTGCTGATAGATTAAGTACAGAGAGTTTACTTTTTCCAGAACTTTATATGGATTAGCATACTTAATCATCAGAACCTCATGTGTACATATTATATATTAATGTACAATGTGTAGAAATTAATGTATGCATAAATTTATAGCCAGAGACAAGCAGATTGATTTCCTCCACTGGTATCACTACTTTCTCAGACAAATGTGTTCAGGGTACACACCTGCCAGTCCATTCTAGAAGGTTCCTCCCACAAGAGCAAGATATTACAATGGTTATTCCTGCTCTATTTTTTTCTCTTTATACTTGGTTTCCCAGGCTTTAGCCCTCAAGATAGGGACATTCTGTGTTCTCTCTGTTTGCCAAGATCTGAACAATCAAGTTCTTCCACATTAGCCCAGCCAACACGTTATCTTTTGAACTTCTTTTGGATTTCAAAGTTGCTATTTACAAATGTTGCTTGGGTAGATATGGGAGGAAGGGGTCATAGTTTTTTTTTAAATGAAACATGTATGTTCTTCAAGAATATCCAACATTATGAGAAGTTATTCTCTAAACAGAGAATCAACAGCAAAGAAAAAACAACTTTGGTAGCCATGGAAGTTTGTTCTAGTTTAAGGGCAAATGTTGCAGACTGCCGAGTTAAGGGCAACACAATTCCTTTGTTCAGACCATACACCTTGCCACAACCTAAACCTATCATCATAGCAGACTATTCATAATGTTCTTAATGAAAAATACGTAGATGAAAGTCTACACAGAAAACTCTACTTTGAGTTTAATTAAATTCCACTTAATTAAATCTACATATTAAACTTCAAACACATAATAATATCTAATGTTTGCCTTACCTTGACCATTATTCTTTGAAGTCTTTTGCGTTCAAGCCACCCTCTAATCCGTGCTTGCACAATAGTAATCAGTCGAACTACTTTTTTTGTAATTATTAATTTGTTTCTTTCTTGGAACACTTGGAAGATTTCTATGTGCGGTCCAATTCTTTTAACTTTACTGTTCAATTTAGCAGTTTTACTTAGGGAAACTTCCATCCTAAAATACAATATACAAACTTCTTAGAGGTAACAAGAGAAAGAAATACTTGTACAGTCTTAAATGCTTTCAAATGTAACAATATTGACATAAGAAATGTGTTCTAATTTTCACATAGCATTCTGTATATGTGATCACTTGAAAATGTCAACCAGGTTGTCAAAGGCTGCATAATCTAGAATCAATATACTATCATGTACAAACTTAATTTTCTGAGGAAAAAAAATTTAAAAAAAAGAAAATGAATTTGTCTGAGTTTATTCACAACTATTCAAGAGAGATTTTTATATTGCAGGATAGATTAGTCTAGAAATTTTTCTTGCCTCTGAAAGATTTTTAAATTAAAGATTACTAAACAATTATTAAATTATGATTCAACTCCTATCAGTTGAGAAAGAGTACAATATAGTCATTAGAGTCAGTAAATCAAAGGTGGTCCTTGTATACTGACCTCCACAATTGCTTATTTCTTCATACTGGCTAGGATTATCAGTTTAAAATTCTACTGGCTCCAAATTCAAAATGCACACTTATTTGTTTTAAATCTGCTACAAATAAGGCTACTCAGTGGTTTAGAGCTTCTTGCTTGGATAAGGCATAAAACTTCATCCAATATATGTTAGTTATCAATCAAATAACTTAGGTCAACAAAAGAGCCTAAGCCACTGATATCCTTTGGAGCTTTCTTTTTTTTTTTTTTTTTTTTTGTATTTTTGGAACTTGACTACAGGGTGTTCAGGGTCTCACTACTAGATTGGACTCATAGTGATTCCCCTGTTTACAGTCTTCCAAGAGCTGGGATTACAGGTGTGTACCAGC
>NW_004524677.1:1772194-1777699 GCF_000260255.1 Octodon degus
AGAAAGAAAGAAAGAAAGAAAGAAAGAAAGAAAGAAAGAAAGAAAGAAAGATTGCATTCGAGCTATCTGCTGCAGGATGGGTGTAGTACTCAGGCCTATAATCCCAGAAGTAGTAAAACCCATAATCCCAGTGGATCATGAGTTAATCTCAAACTCTAGGAGGCCACCTCATGACTGAATGAGGCTTTTGGGGGGACAAATAGACAAAAACCATAACAATGACATGATCACAAATTTTTAAGTATATAGATAAGGGCAGAGAAAAGCATTCCAAAATGCTACTGTGGAGGTATTACCACAGTGTCCTAAACGAGGGTGGATCAAAATCAGCCGACAATTCTTTTCAAGAAACTCTTATGCAGGACATGCTTTCATTCATTCTGACTATGACTCCTCCCTAGTAAAATAGATACACATGGAAATGCACAACTGCAATGTGAGCATAATACTAAAATATAAAGAAAATGATGATTTGTTTCTTGTTTTCTAATGTTATGCAGATTTTCTGAACCAGACCAGCATGCAAACATTCATAACAGTAATGAAAAACAGTAGCAACTTTCTATCAATCATTTACTTTGGAATTTCACCATTGATTCAAAAGTGTTTGTTGGATAAATATTACAATTCTGATTATACAAATGAGGAAACTGATCTTGACAGAAATCAGGCAACTTCCTAAGATCATGGAGTCAGAACTCAAAGCCCTCCTAATCTTGCGTATGATAAAATCAAGAGGACAAAACTATCCTGACAACAGTAGCCAAGGCACTGGCAGCTTTCAGTCTTCAATGGGCAGAGGGCTTCAGTTGTTCATTTCAGAATTATTTCAGTATTCAGCCACATCATCTACACAGTTACTATTCCTGACGCATCCAACATCTCCACAGTCCTACAGTGAACAGTAGATGAGCACAAGTAATGCACTGTGATATCAGATTCATAGAGATCAGGTGATGTCCTCATTGGAATATCAATAAATTAGGCTGGTTTGGATTCTTAGTCACTAAATAATCTCTATGAAACTGAGAACATCTTTACTGTGATTAAAAAAGAGAGGCATTAGAGTCCAGAAATAAAACCAGTATCCACCACCAAAGGAACAAGCTAGTCCAGTGACATCTCCTAAACTCACTCAAAGAAAGTTGAGAGACCAGAGTGGAATGTTTGCATCTGAATTTTTCATTTGAAATTTGACAAATGTATGATCAAGGAATCACTCAAATGACTTACAGATAGAAAAGAAATCATTAAGCAAAGTTATTTATGAGAAAAGATACAATAAGTTAATTAGTAAATTAATCATGTCCAAACATTAGATCCTGAGCTTGGCAAGCATTTGAACTGGGAATTTCCTTTCAAGTGCTAATACTTATATAAAAATATATATTAAACACTAAATCAGCTTTAGAGTTTGGTTCAGATATTGCTACTAATTAGTTTTGGCTGATATGGAAGTATTTTGTATGCTCCATTTATAAAAGCACTGTTTGCCCATCTGTTCATAGGTTGAAAGTGATTAAAGGATACTTATTTTGGCTGCTATAAAAGCCAAATACTTTTTAAGCTGCAAATATGTGACAAAACCAGTTCAAGTTGCCAAGTTCAGAAAATATATTCAGAGAGATTTGTGATGCTTCCCTCCCCCAGTTCCTCTTCCAACCTGCACTATCAAAAAGTAAATATGATGCTTTCCTGATTAGAGGAGCATGCCTGCTTTGTCCAAATGCTTTGCAATTTAGTTATAATTTATACAATTTACTCTGATTTGGATCTTCTGCTACCAAGCTGTGTCAAGGGCTTTCGTTTCCTGTACGTTCAGCCTTGAAGTAGAAACACGTGATGCCCTCATGCTTTGAATATGGGATCAGAGCAGCTGGGCTAATGAGTGAGACAAGTTTGCACTCTACTGAAATTCCCGAAATGAGGTCTATTTAGTTTAAAAACAATGCATTAAGTGCAGTATGAGTGATATAGATTTTTTAAAAGGGATTTAATATGCATCCACACAATTTAACTTTTTTCTCCATATTATTTTAATACTCCATTTTCAGATGTTCCCAAGGGTTTGGTGCTTTACAGCAGCAAAAGTTGTTCACTTCAGAAATAAAAGCCAGGTTCCTGGAACTTCCTAAAATAAGATGCAATTTTCTTGAAGTGGAAGATAATGTCACTTTTATTTATAAAAAAAACCTTATAGCTTAAATATCTGAATGAGATGTGTTTTCTTTGGTGCTGTCTCCTCTTTCTCTGTTTTTGTTGCTATATGTTTGTGATATATAGTAATTACATGTGTTTGGAGGAATTGGTATACTAATTATCTCTTTTGTACCCTTATCATTACTCACAATGCTGCCCTAACCTCAAAAAAGAAAAAAGAAAAAGTACTTTCCTATATTTGGATGCCCGTACAGCTGTAGCAGTCTATTAAACTACACCATATTAAAGGTGACTGATAATCCTGTTTAAAACCCCAAGAGCATTTGAACTTCTAAGCAGGATATACATCTAGATTAATATATATAATATATTACAGGTTAATATATATAATATGTATAAACCTAGATACTTAGTTAGAACATTACAGGCTCTAAAATGCTTAAAGCAATCAATATGGGAGATCAAAGTCAGGTATGGAAGTCAAGAAACAAAAGAAATTCTCCTGGCCATGGTGTCATGCATGGCTATTTCTGCTGGTGCTCTTGGGTTCATTTTGCCAGCTTTTCCTAAAAAAAAAAACAAAGTAATGATTTTTATGGTCCAAATTCAGTTCAAAAAACACAACTGTCTCTTTCTGTTACTGTAAAGATTCTCAAGGACAAACATTTATTATAAATTACACTGAAAAGATCAGTTCACACAACCGAAAGGCAAAAACCAGGAAGGAAATTGTTTTTGTTCAGTCTGAATGGATTCTGGCTTCGTGATCAAGATAATCTATGATGCCCTTTCATGGACTCTACAGTGCATTTTCATGGAATTCTCTTTAACTCAGACAACTGAAATTCCTATTTATTGTACCTACATGTTTTACCTGTTGAACTAAAGAGAATTATCTTAGAAGGCGACTGAATTGATGGGCCTGTTGATGCCAGAGATAGAATGGGAGCTACTTTTTCAGTGGCATGAAGTTGTCAATTTCCACAAGCTTATGTGTGGAATTTGGAAATAATGAATTGTTCTACTCTTCCTCTCAATATAGTAGTTTATTTATCTTAAGGTATCTCTCTTTGCTCCAAACCCCAAATTTTTGATCAAGACAAAATGCAGGGATCGACCTCCTCCCATAACCATGTATCTCTGCTAAGAAAAGATAAAATTAATGAAGGTTTGGAATCTGTTTACAGATTCCTTGTCAGAAATGGAGCTTTAGGTTACATAGATTCAGACAATTAAATAAATTCCCTTAAAAATTGGGTTGATTCCTGAAACAGAGCTTATACTCAATACTTTATTCCCAAGGACATGTGTGTTTTAGAGGCTGACTTTTCTCATGGGTCCAGGAAAACCTCAAGCAGGAATACATAGACTGATGGCCAGACAACAGTGGGCCAAAACCTGCGTGAAAAGCAGGAACTGTGAAGTAGACAAAGGCAAGGTTTTTCAGCTCATATTTCTGCCTCCAACTTACTCACTTTGTGAATTCCTCCAAAAAAGGGTGAACTATAAGCCCAAGTTTCTCTATTTAAGATGTCATTCATTTTCATTGTAATATTCAGCCAGGGGACTGTGGTTTAGGGATAAGTACTTTGTGTGTTTTCTCTGATTCTGCCTGCTTCTCTTGGATACCTCCTGTTGTTTCTGGTAGGACTCACACTCACATGGGGCCTTCACCTGGTACCAGGCCAAGCCAAACTATTTCCCTTGTTACTCCTACATGTGATTGGTTGTTTGCTTACTTTGCTGCCCTCTTCAGAAGACGTTAGTGTAATTAGTCTATGTCATGTACATGGTAGATGAGGAAAGTAGACTCAAGACTTTTAGGAACCAGGAAGCTCCTATTCTTGAGGAGCAAACAAAAGACACTAATTCAGCCTATAGCCAAAAATCAATAGGGAACATCTGGGTTTTCATGTGAGAAACTGCTACACTGAATCCACTATGATCCAATAATGACTACATTTTTATCCATCTATAAGGCCAGACTAGGAACACACATTATGCCAACATGCTAATCTCTAGTACCTCCCACCAGTGTTAGACATTAGCCATGTTCAGAGATCCAGGCTATTGATGGGCCACTGCTTGCTCCTGCTTCTGGCTGGGTGTACAAATCTCTAAAGCTGAAACATGCACAAGGGGAAGAGAAATAGATGAGAGGAAAGAGACCAAACTCTCCAACTAATAATTAAAGAGGCAAGGTAAAGTTCTTTGCCAAAATCAAAAACAATGTCCCAATAATACCTGAAAATGAAAATTAAAAGTAGGCATTGGGAAGGCCAGAGAGACAGAAATTAGCCAGGAAAGCAAAGAAAATGGAAGATGAGGACATAGGTCATGCCAAACACCATAAAATGATGTTGGGCAAAAATTGATAGTTTAAGCATTTAATTGGCCTAAATTTAGCTACTTTTTTCTCTATTACACCACTAAGAAATGACCCTGAGGAAGCCAAAGCTGGAATAATTAATTCAGTTAAGTAGTATTGTATGATTTGGAGGTTAATGAAAGTCTGGTGGTAGTAGTATTTCCAAAAACTGAAGTTATCTGGTAGCTATTTTTAAGCACTTCTTTTCAACCCAAGCTCATGGTTCTAGGTGTCATCCTTACAGTTCCCTCTATTGAGTAGAATGGTTACTGTATTAGAAAGTGACTAAGTCACAATTGGAACTGACAATGGGATAGAGGCAAATAGTAGACATGGTCAAATGTATCCTCTAGCTTCCTACTCCAAGATTGGTCAGGGACCTGCTAGTCAGCATAACCCAGGCTTGATTCTATTTTGCTTGAGAATAACCACCAAATTGAAATGGGTAGAACAGATGTGGAGAGGAGAGAACTGAAGCTGAAGTTGAGGAAGGATTTCATAAAATTGAAGCTTCTGTTAATATGTTACATTTGGGTGGCTAAGCCAAGTAATTGTCCATATTCTCCTCTACATCTGCAATGCTTCACAAACTGAAGAATATATGAGACCTGAGAATTTCGAAGAGTGGTATTGTAGATTATAATGAGCTAACCTCCCAAAACTTCATGCACATGGTGGTGGGACTTTGGGGAGATGGCTGAGTCATGGGGATATGACATTCATCATGGAGGAGCCTCCTGGTCACTTCAGAGCTGGGTGTGATGTTGGGAGTTGAAGCCTGGTCAGAAGAGGTGGGTCATTGTGGGTGTGACCTGAAAGATATAATTCTCTCTTCCCAATGTATCTATCAATTATCCTTCTCTTATCTATCTCTCGCATCTTTCTCCATCTATCTTTCCATCTCACTATGTCTCTCTATCTCTCTGTCTTTCTGACTCTCTATCTCCCTCCTCTTTCTCTCTTTCTCTCCATCTTTT
>NW_004524677.1:1777799-1780367 GCF_000260255.1 Octodon degus
CAATATATGTTAGTTATCAATCAAATAACTTAGGTCAACAAAAGAGCCTAAGCCACTGATATCCTTTGGAGCTTTCTTTTTTTTTTTTTTTTTTTCTGTATTTTAGGGAAGGGTCTACAGGGTGTTCAGGGTCTCACTACTAGATTGGACTCATAGTGATTCCCCTGTTTACAGTCTTCCAAGAGCTGGGATTACAGGTGTGTACCAGCACACCCAACTCAATTGCTATCTCAGCCCTCCCCAGAGGTGGGGCTGGCATGACAGGCCCAGGGATCGAACTCCCAGGCCCTGAGCCTGCTTACAGGTGCTTTAATCCACTGAGCTATTTGGCCAGCCCTTTTGGAGCTTGCATACTCAGAGACTCCTCACATCTTGCTGGAGATCCCTGAGGCATGTAAGCCCCCTCCATGCTTGCACTTTCCCACAAGTCCTCTTGCTTTCCTTCTTTTCCTGGCAGTGGTCGCACATCACTCTCTCCAGAAGACACTTGATGTGAGGCACTTCTCGCATGCCTACCAGCCCTTGGGTGCCCAAGCATAGCTTCGTGTTGTGTGCTACAGATGCTTTATGGTCATTTCTTCTCTTTTTTCCTTGATCAAATAGAAGATCCTTGAAGGTAGGGGCCAGGTCCCAATACTCCTTTGAAAGATCCTTCTATTGACCTAACTTCCAAGTGGCTCCGTCCATCATGTCTCACCTCCTAAAGGTTCTGCCAATAGTGCCACAGACTGTGAACCCAATCTGCAAGACATCTAAGATCCAAGCCACGATGCCCACCCACGGTGAATCTGGGTCAGTCTTGTGAATTGCCTTGGCTAAGAGAACCCAGCCCAAGTGAGAATGTGTCAGCTATAAACACATGGCACAGCTCCGTTCACTCAGAACTTCCCATCTGTATGATGACAAACCAGCAAGCCTTTAATGTAAAAGAACCAACATGAAGAAGGGACAAGTTATACACTCTCAACAGAGTGCAGATGAGATCAGCTGGGTTGGATGAGACCCTGACAATAATCTCATGAAAAGTAAAAAATAATTACTTTTAAATAAGTTCTGCTATGATATTGTGTCAATAGATAACTGACATGGAAACTTACATTTTCACCCAAAGATTAATATTGATTTTTTTAAAAAAAAAAAATATTTCAGAGGTAGATTATCTCTGTGGTACTCTTGCTTAACGCAATAGGATTAAAAATTTTAAAACCCTGAGTTTTTTCAATGCTCTTAGGGTCAGATAATATTTTCAAGGTATTCAATGAAGAAATTTTATGGGATGAATATTTATGTCTTCAAAAGAACACTGCATTCCTCTCCACTCTGACATTGTCGCTTATGCAGCGAGTACATGCTAGATCATACTGTGGTGTCCAGTCACACCACCAACAGGCGGTGACTGCCCCCACTCCCTTACCCAAGGTCCTGCTGTTTATTACATGTCATAAATTTTGTTTTCTGAAAGAAATATCAAAAGAACCATTGCTTTGTAAATAATGTATCATTTTGTTAAGAATTTATGGTGGAAAGAAAAGATTTATGAGTGTAGGCTTTTTAGTACAAGCTGATAGCACAACCATGAGCCTGCTAGACTAAGCAAAAGACTGGGGCAGGATTTCAGGATATTTTATATCCAGATAAATACATGTGATAGTCCGATTAATTTCATGTGACAGTCTACTTAATCCAAGTACAGAAGAATAAAAATTATCTCATATTGAATAAACTAATTGTCATTCGTATTTACTTTATAAAAATTAATAAAATGTCTATTCTTTGAATCTATTTCAAAAATTCAAATTTCAATTTCAATCCATTCGTCTGTACTTGTACAAGCTGGAATGATATAAAAATGATATAATTTGAAATGATATAAAAATTATTGCCACTAATCTGTCAGTGCTCAAGGAAAATAATTACTAATCAAATTTTTCATACACATTGTAAGCTAATAAATTATCAAAAATACATCAACAGATATTAAGAACATATGTTTGTTTTACCTATAAAAAGTTAAATATATAATGATTTTACCTGGTTTATTATATGAGTATTTACTAAATTTTCATAAATATCAATACTTTTTAATGCTGTGATATAAATGAAAACTTTATTTGTATCCATTTTCCATGTAATTTATGTGAAGTTATTGAACTAGATATGGCAGCTCCAATAAGGAATATGGTTTCACTTCTTATGTTAAAATAGTACGTTCACACACCAAGTTCATCTAGAAAACTAGCATATGTTGCTCTGAGCACTCCTGGTAGAATATTTACTTCCTGGAAATCAAAAAATATTGTACACATACAAATTCTGTATGATCAATGCAATCAATATGGGTGACAAATATGTATTAATAAAAATAATTTAATAAAAAATAGGAAGGAGATACTTTTACCACTATACACAATAAAGGTACAATCTGGAAGATGTAATTAGGATGATTCCTAGTTCTAAACCTTTATAAAAACACTGGTGTGGGGGCCGGGGAGATGGCTCAGTGGAATAAGCGCTTCCCTGGCAAGCGCAAGGGCCTGAGTTCAATCCCCGGTTCCGCAAAAAAAAAAA